>NC_142944.1:27580301-27652801 GCF_046866305.1 Octopus bimaculoides | reverse complement strand
TTTATGTGTCATATTCAATTAAATGCTTTTTGTTTCTCTTTACACTTAAGCTTTCTACTTTCATGTGTGCATGTTTTGTCTCTTTTTTTACATTCATTTTTGGTGTACACTGTCAATGTCTCTGTTGTTTTATTTTCTTAATATTAGTGTCATTTTTTTTTCTAATTCACTTTTATGTGTTCTCTTTCAGCTATTTTAATGTAAATAGTTTTAGTTGTTTACTGTACTGTTAAGTGTTTTCTTTGAATTGTCTTTTTTGTACATCCACTGTATAGTTATACTTTAATTTAATTCACTTTTTAAAAATATTAGACATTGTAAGTACAATTTGAGAAAGAAAACAGCAACAGGACCACAGATAGGACTTGAACAACTTATCTTTCATTTTCTATGCAATTTCATTACCAACTATATGATGACACTCTTGTTACTCCTTCTCAAACTAATTATAATTGATTTCTACTATTTTAACTATATTTTATCTGCAAAATATAAAAGAGTGTACCAAGGTAGAAAACTTCATTATGTTTCATATAATGAGAAAGTTCTATTCTATTAGCACCAAGTAACTACCAGTCAGGGCTATGGAATTGGGTCAGAAGATGTTATTGGTTTACTGAAGTCCAAATACCTACTGAAATTACATGAAAATATTGATAAAACGCATCAAAATTTCAAATGCATTAAAAATAATCAAATCAGATTTAAGATCTTCTATAAGAGAGAGTATGGTAGAATTATTTGTTTCTAAGAACAAGATGTTAGTAAAATTTGAAATTTATATTTTTGATTTAGCTCCTATTCCATAGATTCAGTGTTTCTCAAAAAAGTTTTGGAGGGATAAAATGTTCAATCTTTTTCGTTTCATTTAATGTAGTCATTCTTGCTACATTCATTTCAACTTTATATTCAAACAATGCTTTAATGTCAAAATGGCAGGGTTATATATCTAATTGATTTTATTTCTTCCAATATGATCATTTGTTAAGTTGCTTTGGGGGTTCAGCTTTTTAGTTTTAACCTTGATGTACTTTAGGTGTGTGAACTGGTAAACAGTTATGTTCCTGACTTTCTTTTATAGTATTTTTATTTCTTTTATATCCTTTTACTAAAAATAGTCTCTTTAATTATATCAGTTTTTCCCATGCTTAAATTGTTTGTAACTTCTAGGGCCTTAAGACCTTAACTTTAGTATGTTAAGATGATAAAAGGTAGTCTGGTATTTCACATTAGTCAAGAATGTTGTGTAATTTCAATGAATATAAGAAATATATGATTAATCCAATTTATGAATAGAGGAGTCAGAAGTTTTGTGCCCTGATTCCAAAGCCTTCTTATTATTAAATTGTCTCTTGGCAGTAAAATAGTGCAGGTAAAACAGTAGGAACAATTCATCATACCTGTTGTGTAAAAATCAGTAATTTGGTCTGAATATACTCAGCGGGCATATTTTTCTTTCCCTCTTGAATTGATGCTTTAAAATCATCGTCATCATTTGATTTTAAAGCATCAATTCAAGAGGAAAAGAAAAATATGCTTTAAAATGTCCAAGGTTATAAATTGTTTATAAAAATGAACATTATTAATTCATTATTCACTATTTTTTCTTTGTCCCTTTTTGAATTGCTTTTTTGTAGTATCACATCTTTATGTCTACTGTCTTTTACTGATTTCTGACTGCTTTTTATTTTTTACTGTCTTCTTCCCATTCCTTTTTTTTTCTTTCTTTATCTTTTCTCAAAGAGAACTACAATTCTGCACAGTTGGTTCTTCTTTCTTTTCTGTCTACATCAAACCTCTGATCTGTCTAATCTGATTTGTCCAATTTTCCACCCTAACCACACAAGCACAAGTATATTTTGTCTCTCCCTTCACACAATAGTTTGCCCACATTCATTCTGATGATGTCTTCATGTAGGATAAGAAAGTTGGAGAGGCAGAGTCTCCTGGCCAAAGCAGACAGGTTGATGATGAGACAGAAATCTCTGAAGATGAGAATGGGGGTCAAACTACAGATGAGAAGACACAAAATGAAGGAAAAAGAGATAGTAATGAAGACAAAAGTTAGTGATTATTTAATACTTCTCACTTTGCTTTCTTGTCTTCTGCCTCACATCTTTCCCTGTCTTTTTGACATCTTGTGTTTCCTGTCTTTTTTTTTGTCCACTTCTCTCTGCTTCTTCCTCTTTATCTCTTTGTATATTTTGTATATATGCTGAACTATGTACTTCTGTTAAATCATTTACAAATGCAGCATTTGATTATGATCCAACTAAAAATTATGATAATCTGTCAAATTTAGGAACATTGTCAGTAGTTTGTAAGCATTTTTGTGCAAAAATATTTAAGGATGAACCTAAGGGATTATGTTGTTCAAATGGTAAAGTTAAATTAAATTTGTTTGAAAACTACCTGAACCTTTAAATACACAAATGCTGGGAGAAGATCTGAACTCCAAAAACATTTTTAAAGTTATCAAAAAATATAATGAATTGCTTTCAATGACATCCTTTGGAGTTGGTGAATCAATATCTCTACTGGGATTCATGCCAGTTTTCAAAATATGAAGTCAAATTTACCATAGAATAAGTTCATTGTATAATACAGATGAAAATATTCCTAAATATGCTCAAGTTTATTTTATTGATGATTTAAGTGACCAAATTAATATCAGAAATAGTAGATCTCATGCAACAAAGTTACACACTACAAGAGATATTCAAGAGATGCTTTTAGAATATAGCATCTTTGGTTAACAAACCTAATCTTAAATTGTCAATTTGTGCAGATAGAGTCCAGCTAGTGAGCATGCCCAAAGGTGCAATGACTAAGTATCTAACGATGTGCAATTAGTAATGGTTGGAACAGAAATTCAACAAAGAAACAATTTTTACCTATAAAGATAATACTGTAAAGAAAATCAATGAATTACATAGATTCTGTGATCCATTGCAATATCCTTTGATTCATTGGATCTAAAATATAATTTACATCAATAAATGACAGGTCATTCTAGTCATAAATAAAATTGGTTTTGCAGGACTGACGTGTGTCAGTCCATTTTATTTACTCGATGTACCTTCTTTCTCCTCCCTTCTGAGACTGATAATGGCAGTCTGCTTTAGCCACTTAGTATACCCTCCTCCTCTCTCGGTATTAGCATTCCAATAATAAAAATAAATAAATGAAAAATATGATGCTGATTGTGTGTGTTTTTTTGTGTGCATGTAACTGCATGAGACTGTGTGTTTAAGTGTGTTTGTGTGTATGTGTAACTGTATGAGATTGTGTGTGTTTGTATGTGTATGTAATTGTATGAGACAGTGTGTGTTTGTTTGTGCACGTATGCATGTATCTGTATGTGACTGTGTTTGTGTGTCTCTGCATAACTGGAAATAACTGAAGTATCGTTTTACAAATTGTGAGCATTTATGTATGATATAATGAAGGAAATTGTCGTATACAGTGCTCAGGTGCACTACAACTAAAAAAAGAAGCCATCAGGTGTACTGTTGGTGATTTCAGGAAGCATGGAAGTTTTGAAGGATGTAATGTCTCAACAGCTAACAACTGATGTGGGTAGTTTATTCCATGGTTCAGCAATTCTGGGCATGAAAAAAATGTTTCTGAAAGTCATGGGTGCTGTGTTATTTTTTGATTTTATAAGCATGTCTGTGAGTGTTTGTCATATGGAATTTAAAAAGGTGCGCATGGTTGTTGTTGGAAAGATGGTGGATAATCTTGTTTATAATAAACTTTATTTTACATTTCTTGCCCACATGTGATTATGTCTGATCTTTAGCATACTGCCGTATGTCTTCTCAAACCATGATCACAGGAAAAGTTGTTGATAAGAATTATCAACAAAAACAAAACTGATAAATACACACAGGTGTTGCAAATTAAGTTTAATTACCAATAAACATCAGCTTGGATGGCACTTTACTCAACTGAATAAAATATGGTCTGGACTGTGATTACCTGCATGTATGTTATACTTCAAAATGTAGTTAACCATTTAATGATTTTAGTAAATTTATACAGAAAAAGTAAGCATTATACCGTCTAGCATAAATAAAAGTCAGCTTCATTATGTTTAAGTCCATTAAATGAGTCAACTTCCAATTGACTCATTTACATTTAGTACATCTTTTAGTACGTCTTTTTACAACAAAAAATTTCTAAAAAAATTCTGGAAACATTCTACTCATGTAATTTATGAACCCCCCCAAGCTTATTTTTATTTTTGCGAAAAATGCGTAAATAACATGGGATTTTACAGTATGCCTTCTCTCTCTACTGGTCACTTCTGTTTTTTTTTTCTTTTTCTCTCTATATTTGTCCTCTGTCTACTTTCTTTGATCTATATTAAGTTATGTTTTGTCCCCTTTGTATTCTTTTTACTTTTTTCTCTTCTTTTTTTTTTTGGAGGATGGGGTTCTAATTTTGTTTTTGAGGGTGGGGTTCTAATTTTTCCCCCCCTCTTCTGTTATCTTCTTTGTTACTTTTTGGAAACATAGAAGATAACAGATATCATCTATGTTCCCGTTGTTACCTTTTACCTTCTGTATCCTTTCACCTCTTTCTCTTTCAGAAATATTAACAAAGGATGAAGCATTTGACCGAACTGTTGGTGAAGCAATTGCAGCAATTAACTCTTTAGGTAAACAATACATCATTAAAATACCCTCTCAGAGTTAAGTCGACAGTACTGTAAAATGTCTTTCAATTTCTTTTTTCTGTCTTCTATCTGTTTCATTTATCTAGTGTATTTTTTAAAATTTTCCTGCTGTTAATCCTTGTTTGTTTTTATTTGTCTAGCTTCTTTTTTTTATGGGAGATTTCTTCTGCATGTACTTATCATCTTTACCATTTTTTGTGTGTGTGTTTTCTCATTTTTGTCTATTCTGTTGCCTTTTTTGCTCTGTATTTATTTTTGCTGTCATTAGTCTCTCTACTGTTTATTTAATACTAGCAGTATAGCCCGGCGCTGCTCGGGATTAAGCTAGGATTATTAAGTGATCAAGTGCTTTATTTCAAACCAAAATAAGTAACATCGACATCAGATTTGAGCGAAATCCGTTGAAATTGGTTTGGCTGAAAATAGTTTGCTGGTAATTTGATTGGGAAATCCCATAAGGAATCAGTTTATTGGTTATTTCCACTCATTGACTGTTTTTTTTTAAAGTTGCATTAGAGATCTGCATAGGAAAAGGTTGATCTGAAGGTTTGCATTGGGGATGTGAATTGGAGTAACTTAGGAAAACTTACCAACAGCCTTAACCAAAAAATAAGGGGCCTGTCCCTTCTAGGTTAACTCTAGCCCTAACCCTAACCCTGACCCTAAAACCGTAACCCTAACACCAACCCTAATCCTAACCCTAACCCTAATCCTAACCTAAAAACCCTAACCGTAACACCCTAGTGGAAATCGTGCGGGTGTTAATCTGAAAAATTACCAAACCCTTTTTGTGGTCCGAAAAACGGGTTGGGGGGGGGGGGGGGATTGACAAATTGTTACATTTTTGTTCATAGTTGTGAAATATAAACAAAACTCTTTCGCTCCCAAAGTAGTATATGTGCGTGTGTGTGAGAGTGAGAGGTGGGAGAAAGATGAATGATTTAAAACAAATAAATGATTTAAAATAAATATATTTGAATTGTTTTGTGAGAAAGTATATATAATCTCATTATAGAATATAGTGTCTTTCAAAAACATCTTATATTTTAAACTATATCTCATGTTTAAGAAAAAGAAATGCATTTTACATTTTACACTTACTCTGCCTCCCTCTTCCACTTTTTCGTTCTTTTGTTTTTTTTTTTTTTTAGAAGCTAGCAAAGTAAACTCTGTCTTGCTTAGAAAAATTTGCTTTGATTTCTGTCTGCCTTACCCACTTTTTCATTTTTTTTTTTCTAGACGCTACCAAACACTGTATCTCCCCCCTGTCACAAAAACACTATTTCTTTCTTTCTCTCTCTCTCTCTCTCTCCTTCACGTGCGTGCGTACACACAGATTTGACTTCGCCATGTCAACAAACTTCAAAATTGGTAAAAGTTTCTCGATTTTTACAGCTATACGCGAGTGCCTCTGAGAGAAAAAGTTGACGAAAATGCAGGTAGGGTCATGAACAATGTCCTCCTAAAATTGGAGTGACATGTGTGCTAATTTGTGGACATGCATAAACTACATTCACGTACACACACACACACACATCCTCTCTTTTATATATATATACAGATATCCTGCATATTCTTGTTGGCTACAGTGGCAAAAGATAGATGTACAGGGTATGTGAACTGCACAAGGCTGTCACTTTATACACATGCATTTGCTGTAGTTGAATGTATGTTTGACCTAAGCCCATGTTATGCCACTGGTTGTCTGCTAATATTTGGTGTCCTTGGTGCTGGCTTTTTTTGTCTCACTGTCTCCTTTTTCTGTTGTTTGTCTGTTTTCTATCTACTTTGTGTGTGCTTTTTATACACTCATGTCATCTGATTCTTTCCTTCTGTTATCTTTTGACTCTCAGTCTTCTATCTTGTCTCTTCACCTTTCTTATTCTGTTCTTTTAATATCTTAATAACCTTTATTTTTTCTCTTTTATTTCATGTTCTAACCCTGCTTGAAAAACGAATTATACCATCCCATTATCATTACCTCTATCATCTTTATCAACATTGGGAAAAACCTTTGGAAACCTATAATTAACTTTGGAAAATATATTAAAAACTCTGAATACCAACTTAACATTATCTCAATTTATTCTTGTTCTTGTGTCCAAAAACAATTCACCAGAAACAATGACTATGATGCCAGGGCAAGGATCACATACGGACAATTTGCAGACAACTTTGTTAAACAACAATGATGGTTATAGTGAAAATGGGAGGAAAGCTGCAGATATTGATGGCAGACAAAAAGAAGAAAAGCAGCAACAATGGCCACATGTGCTGAAGACTTCTCCACCAGTTAAGGAGTTTCAGCAAGGCATGTCCACCTCAGCTTCAGTATTGTTATCATCTTCTTCTGATGCAACAACTGGCCATCCACATTCAACAACACACTTTAATGAGGCAACATTGTATGACAAGGAGCCAGACAGCAGTTCATTAGGATTTGACAGTGCACAAGCAAGCATTGCACCCACTCGTTCAGTAACCTCTGACAATAGAGCTTCAGAAAATTACGATCAAAGACTTTCCTCAGATACGGATAAATTTTTACATACCTCCAATGGCAATGTTGATGGACAAGGAAGTCAAAGCAGTGTGGGTTATGAAAGAAACACGGAGACCATGAAGTTGACTTCTAGTAGTGGTGGCAGTAGCACAGCAACTGATGCTCCTGGAAGTACAATACCTTCTTCATGGGTGCATGCAACTGTGCCACCCATCACAGGTCACCACAGTGATGATAAGGATGACTCTATGAGGGGTACATCAATCTCTGTGTCACCCTCAACAACAAAGCCCTTCTTAAGCAGTTCACTGAGTTATGATAACAGTGGTGGTGACAGTGCTAGCAATTATAATGATAGTGATAATGTTCCTGTTGTTGATCAAAGTTCGGAAAGATGGAATAGCATAAGACAAAGCAACAACAATGATATTCTTGCTAATGAAAATGGTGATACTAATTCTGTTGTTGATGTTAATAGTAATGACAGAAGTGTTGGTGGTGGGGTTGCCAAGGCAACAGATGCAACTATGGCCACAATGACATCATCTTCCCCACATCTTGATTTAAGCGATGCATTCCATACGTTCGGATCAGAGTTCATGTCTCGAAAGACTCTTTCTGTATCATCAACAACAACAATGGCTGCAGCCTCCTCTTCATCATCTTTTGCTAATGGCAATGACCAGAAGAAGCAAGATGATTATGATGGTCATCATGATGTTGATAATGAAGACAAAGCAGGTATGGGACGTGAAGACACAGGAGAGTTTACTTCATCAGCATTTCCACAGGATGGCCAATATGAAGACAAGCCAAAGCAACCAGATGTACAGACAGATCATGGGGTACACAGCAGAGACGATCATCACGATAACAACAACAATCACTATCATCATGATCATCAACATCCATCATCATCATCATTGGAAAATGAGGAAGCAAAAGAGCAGAATGAAAATGAAGCAAGACATTCAGGGGAATCAGACGACCATCATCACAGAACTGTTAACCAAGATGACCTGGGAGAATCATCATTGTCAATGTGGTGCAGGTATTTTTCTGCAAAGATTGACATTTTTGTTAACTACATTGTGGACATGGTGAGTATAGACACACACGCAAATGTTTAAATATTCACATATAAATATATGCACATGTGGGTGGGTGTATGTGTATGTGTGTGTGTGTGTATATATATATATATATATATATATATATATATATATATATATTATATTGTTCCATTTTTCCAGCGGAATGCCCAAAGTAATTTTTATATATATATATATATATATATATCATCATCATCGTTTAACGTCCGCTTTCCATGCTAGCATGGGTTGGACGATTTGACTGAGGACTGGTGCAACCGGATGGCTACATCAGGCTCCAATCTAATTTGGCAGAGTTTCTACAGCTGGATGCCCTTCCTAACGCCAACCACTAGTGGATATATTATAAAAATTGATAGATATTTATATATACATAAAAGACCTCGGACATATATATGTTGGGATATATACATATTTATGAGGTTATATATATATATGAAATAGAAACATTTATATACATATGGGAATGTGCTTTTGTAATGCAGTTAATTCAAGGAAATGAAGTATTCATTAGGGATTATATAATCCAAGATATTCCACTGGTTCAATCCATCATCCATTTATTCTTCATTTTTTTTCTTTTCCTTGATATTGATAATTTTAATAATCCTAAACATATACAAATGACTTTACCACTGATATGGATTGAACCAGTGGAATACCTATATATAATCTATACCTACAATCCCTAATGAGGACTTAACTTCCTCGAATTAACTATATATTTTTTGTATAAACAAACACGTATCTATCTCTATCTGTTCTGTCTACCTGTCTGTTTCCCATTTACACACTTCAAATGTAAACAGTTGTGTGTGTGTGTGTATGTGTGCGTGCACATGTGTACAGAGAGAGAGAGAGAGAAACATACCTACAAACTTATGTATGTATATCATATTTATATATGTATATATTGAAATAATTTTAAGTATGTTGTAGAAAGTATGGGCTATTTACGAAGTGCTCATAGAGAGCCAATGCGAGATAATACAAAGTAGAGGAAAATGAGAATGCAAATCCTAGGCAGTCAACCAAATTCCTGAACGCATAAATGAAGATATTAAATCAATTTAATTGAATCATATATATTTATACACATCAACATAAATCATGCATGTATAGGCGTAAAGATCAAAGGTATAAAGAGTAAAACCAAACATACTTAAAATATAGTAGAGATATAAAAGCATATAAAAATATATAAAAATACATATAAAATCACGTAAATAAGGATTACATGTAAAAAGTTATGCGTGATAAATATAGGGTGCACAAAGTGAATGAGAGGTTGATAAATATAGGAATAAAAATGTCAATCTTCAAAATGGCCACTTTTTAACACCCCATACCTTCCTTTCTTCTTATTATCATCTAGCTTTCTCACTTACTTGAGTTATATACTTAAGAGACCTCATCAGGCCTGTATTCCCTACCAGCCATTTCATATTGATATCCACTATTCACATTCACCATGTATTTATTTCTTGCTATCCATTCTTACTCTCTCTAGTGCTGATACCACAATAAAATGCATTCTGTCTGCTAAGATTATGGGGACTCTTTAGTCACACTGAAGGCATAACAACCTCTCCGAAACTGGTGATATAGAAAACTGTACCCAGTATGTTTGTAAAGTGGCTGGCATTAGAAGAGCATCTAATAGAAATCAAACCTGAAATGTAACTTGTAAACTAGATGTGGTTCCTAAGCCATGTAAGAGAGCAGAAATGACTCATCCAATTCTAGCCACGATGCTGAGTTGATACAAAACAATAAACAGCAGTAATGATTGTAATAGTGATAGAAAAAAGAGAGAAAGAACAACACGGACATCTACACGTATGCACACACATACATTTACAGAGACTCACACACACTTGTATATACAGGCACATTTATGTTACAGGCTCCTGATACTATCCGAGATATCGTCCAACAGCAGACCCTGGGTATCCCAACTCATGTGGTGGTCCTAGCTCCACTATTCAGTCTGGTGTTTCTCATTGGATATCTTCTCTGTACCTCATGTTCAAATGTAAGTACACTTTTTTTTTTGCATATATACATGCACTTTTTTGCATTTGAGTATGTTTAGTTTTATCTGTGTGTGTGTGCACATGTACTTCACTGCACATCACTTTGGATCAGTGTGTTCTGCTATAACTCTGAGCTGATCAGGACCTTTGGAGTAGTTTTGATAGACAAAAACTTAAAGAAGAATGTTGTGTATATGTGTGTGCATACATGTGAGAGCATGTATATGGGTGTGTTTTATCTGCAATCACTTGTATGGTGTGATAGGTAGTGTTGTCTCTTTCTTCTGTCAACAAATCCAATTGTTTCAGTCTTTAGAAGCAGACATGAAGGGCATGTATGACTATGTAAAAGACAAAAACAGATAGATGTAAATAAATCCATTTCATCAACCAACCATTTTGATTTCAACTCTTGGAAAAAGTTGGTGTCAGTCATCAAGAAAGTGTTAGGTTTAACATGAAACAAAACAAAAACACGTCTTAAAACTGAAAACAAACAACACACACACACACACACGCGTGCACGCACTCACACACATACACATGTACTTATAAGTTAAGTTTAAAATTAAAATCAAGGTTTAGATAGGACACATTAAAACTCAGTATCCAAACATTGTTTTGGGTGAATCTCAGGTAGTGTGCCTGTAGAGCATGTTCATCACTTATAGTTACCAGTTACAGTCCGTCTTGTGTATGTATCAATCATTTTGTATATATATATATATATATATATATATATATATATATATATACATATATATGTATATATATTCTTTTACTTGTTTCAGTCATTTGACTACGGCTTTGCTGGAGCACCATGACTTATTCTTTATAAGCCTAGTACTTATTCTATCGGTCCCTTATACATAACCACTAGGTTATGGGGATGTAGACACACCGACATTGGTTGTCAAGCAGTAATGGAGAGACAAACAGACAAACACTCACACACATGCATATATATATATATATATATATATATATATATATATATATATATATATATATATATATATATATATATATATATATATATATATGTATATATATGTATATATATATATATATATATATATATATATATATATATATATATATATATATATATATGTATATATATATATATATATATATGTATATATATATATATATATATATGTATATATATATATATATATATGTATATATATATATATATATATATGTATATATATATATATATATATATATATGTATATATATATATATATATGTATATATATATATATATATATATGTATATATATATATATATATATGTATATATATATATATATATATATATGTATATATATATATATATGTATATATATGTATATATATATATATATGTATATATATATGTATATATATATATGTATATATATGTATATATATATATATATATATATATATATATATGTATATTATATATATATATATATATATATATATATATATATATATATATATATATATATATATATGTATATATGTATATATATATATATATATATATATATATGTATATATATATATATATATATATATATAGTATATATATATATATATATATATATATATATATGTATATATATATATATATATATATATATATATATGTATATATATATATATATATATATATATGTATATATATATATATATATATATATATATGTATATATATATATATATATATATATATATGTATATGTATATATATATATATATATATATATATATGTATATATATATATATATATATATATATGTATATATATATATATGTATATATATATATATATATATATATATGTATATATATATATATATATATATATATATGTATATATATATATATATATATATATATATATATATATATATATATATATATATATATATATGTATATATATATGTATATATACATACGACAGGCTTCTTTCAGTTTCCGTCTACCAATTCCACTCAAAAGGCTTTGGTCAGCCGAGGTTATAGTAGACGACACTTACCAAAAGTGCTACACAATAAGACTGAACCTGGAACCATGTAGTTGGTAAGCAAGCTACTTACCATACAGCCACTCCTGTGCCTATGTATTTTATATATATATATATATATATATATATATATATATATATATATATATATATATATATATATATATGTATATATATATGTATATATACATACGACAAGCTTCTTTCAGTTTCCGTCTACCAATTCCACTCAAAAGGCTTTGGTCAGCCGAGGTTATAGTAGACGACACTTACCAAAAGTGCTACACAATAAGACTGAACCTGGAACCATGTAGTTGGTAAGCAAGCTACTTACCATACAGCCACTCCTGTGCCTATGTATTTTATATATATATATATATATATATATATATATATATATGTATATATATATGTATATATACATACGACAAGCTTCTTTCAGTTTCCGTCTACCAATTCCACTCAAAAGGCTTTGGTCAGCTGAGGTTATAGTAGACGACACTTACCAAAAGTGCTACACAATAAGACTGAACCTGGAACCATGTAGTTGGTAAGCAAGCTACTTACCATACAGCCACTCCTGTGCCTATGTATTTTATATATATATATATATATATATATATATATATATATATATATATATATATATATATTTATTTATTTTTTATATCTATATTAGAAGGTTTGGTGGTGATGTACTGATATTATATATTAGAAAAAATAAGGTATTCAGAGATCTGGATGGTTGTACATATACAAATATTTATTAACATGTCATATGTTTTTACAAGTCACATATAAGCACTTTCATCTACTCTAATAGATTCTTAAGATTTAAATTTTGTGAAGGGATTTGTCTCTTTTTATAGTATAAGTGAATGGGTTGGAGTGGATAGAGAGAGGGGGAAAGAAGAGTAATGTGGAGTGTATAGGGTAGGAAAAGAGGGAGAGGAATGGGGAGATAGTGGAAGGAGAAAGTGAGAGAGAGTGTGTGTGTGTTTGTGTGTGTGTGTACGTGTGTGTGTGTTCCAGTGTATCTGAAAGGAAGGTTTTGAACAAGAGACAAAGAAAAAGAATATATATTTTTAAGTAGGTGGCTAGAACAGATGCTTACTTTGGTTCAGCCAGCTCACCAGGGAGTCTGAAAGAAAAGTGTTTTCAAAGTGAAAAAATGTGTTTTTTCTTAATGTCAATGGAAAAGAGAAGGAAAGAAAGAAGCAAAAAAAAAAATGTGTTTATATCTATACAGTTCTTTCAATAGAAGATGACAAGTTGATTCTTGGTCTGTAAAAATGGCACAATCAGGTGTTACTGTAAGGAGGGGGGGGGGGGTTGATGAGGAATAATGAAAGTTGTTCCATGTTTTTTCTGAAGAAAGTGTCATTCCTTGGGCATTTATAGATCTTGTATCTTCCTTCTCCACATGTTTCTAAATGTCTGCAAGTCGTTGGGTACAGCATATTATCCTCCATTTTCTAATTGATATAAAAATTTAGGGTAACCCCCTCCCCTTTACCCGCTCCACTTATTACACTTGATATAACACTAGTGTAACAATAATTGGGTACCCTTCCAGCCGTATATTGGATAGATACTATCCCTTAGTGGGTTGAATCCTCAACCCCTAACTCTCTTGCATATATATATATATATATATATATATATATATATATATATATATATATATATATATTTTATATATATTTACCTTTGTAGCAGTTGACAGTTATAATTCTGTGCCACTCATTTGATATCATTCTTTCCCCACCAGTTGACTTTGTAAGCAACAAGCTTGAGTCTTACTTCATTTGATATTTTCAGTAATTCAGTAGCAATAACTGAAGGATCTACTGCTTTTTCCTGCATATGTTTGTGTGTATTTATATATGCATGTACTTGTAGGCATATTATTTCTACTTCTATTTCTTCTACATGCAGGGGAGCAGTAAACCGAAGGAGAATCCTCTCTGTAAGTTTTTAATTTCACTATTGTGTGTGTATGTGTGTGTGTTTGTGTGTACAAGTGTATTTTTTTAAACAGGATTATTTCATCATACCAAATAGTTTTGAGTGATTGATCTCACAGTAGACCATATTCCTCTGTAAGTTTATAATAATGATCTAATAAGTGGTAGCTGGAATATTTAAACCTATTAGTCATCTTTAATTGGCCTTATAGGTAATGTAAAGCCTTTTTAAAAAAGTATCTGGAGTTGAGCTACTCTATCAGACATTCATTCATCCATCCATCCATTTCTGCCACCAACTATTTATGGATGGATCCAGTTTGTTAGAGTCTTCAGATACCTTCTCCTTGGGATCATATCAGAAGCAACTATCATTACCCTTTCCTGCTGGATTCCTTAGTGTGACCAACTGAGACTATGGGTATTTTCCAACCATTTCACTCTTGATCTAGCCCCAGGTCTACTGCCAATTAGCTCAGTTTGATGAATCTGTCTTGTAATCCTTTCCTACAACATTCTTACTGAATGTCCATAGTACCAGAGCTGTGATTTTTCAATACCGGGAAATAGCAATTTGACCTAGAGAGAAACATCCTTATCTCTGAGTTTCACACTCTTCTGAGTAAAGCTACTCCATAGATTCTTTGGAAGACCCCTATCTCAGCTGCTTGTATTCACAATTACACTCTTTCAGTCATTAACTGGCATTCTTGATTATAGGTGAGGATAGGCACAAAAACCAAATTTAAGTTAGTAAGTTTGGCTTTTTATCAATCTTTCCTCTGCTGAGGACCAAATACTGAAGCTGTTGCATTACTGTGCCAGCACCTCTGATTTTAGCAACCTGCATTCTTTCCTAATCTCTTTGATCTCCAAATTTGTTTGACTATTGATAATTTGCAGTGGCAAACTAGTTGATGTGTTGTGAGGGAAAGGTTAACTTAAATATAAGTTGCAAGAAATTTCCGTGTTAAGTCAGCTACATGAAATTTCTAGGCATGATGATTTAATCCTGTTTACTTATAACAGAAATATTCCAAAATAGATGTGTATTGAGTACTTTTGTATTTTTGTATGAAAATCTTTATTCTTTACCTCTTTAAATGATTTCAGTATATTGATATATGATTGGTTGCTATGCAGGAGTGTATAAACAAATTATAAACATGATATATATACAAATATTAACTGTGCTATCTCTATCTACCAAATTATCCTCACAAGGCTGCAATTGAAAATACTTGTTGAGTTAACTAGGATTATATATGCAAACCACTGTTTCATTCAGTTGGTCTTTTGTTTGACTATACATATCAGAAGATTGAAATGACTGTTAACATAAATCATGGTTACTGTACTTTAGATGCCCTTCTGATTAAAACCATCTGCCATTTATCCTGCTTCAGGATGAGTTTTCTTTGACTTTCCTGAGAAAGAATTTTGGCACATGTCAGCAGGCAGATCTTTTTTTTTTTTTGTCTCAAGAGTTGGCAAATGATGTGAAACTTCTCCATAACAAAGAGATCATTGGTCAGTTGTTCGGACCTCATATGTTGAAACCAATGGGAGAGTCTGTCATATATATTTAAGTAAAAATGTACATACAAGCAGAGAAAGAAAACAAAAAAAAAGCTTAACAAAAAAAAAAGCAACGATCATAGACAGGACAGGCCAGTGTATTCAAAAGAGTTCTCTTACTCAAAAACTAGCCCAGGATAGGGAAGACAATAAAAAAAGAATAAGAACAAAAACAAATATATGAAGGAGAAAATTATTATTAATTTACAAGTAATAGAAAAACGTGTACACTTAACACATAGGATATACAGTCATACATAGATACATATATACACACATACACACATACACACACACACACGTGTGTACACTCTTACATACATTTTCAACCATTCAATAAATGTGTATTTATTATTATTAACTTCCAACCCATGCTAGCATGGAAGGTGGACGTTAAACGATGATGCAAAAACTTTATTATTATTATTTCTCAGCAATTATCCGAAACCTTGAAGAGAAGCTATTCATCACAACAAAGGAAAATGAGATCCTTGAGGACAAGGTTCAAACCATGTGTGAGAAGGTATTGTATAACATTATTATTATCATTATTATTATTATTATTATTATTATTATTATTATTATTATTATTATTATTATTATTATTATTATTCAAAGGCTTTTAAAGTTGCTTCCATATTTTTAAATGCCTTCAAATTTTATATGTCATGTGTTTTAAAATAGATTTTATTCCTAAGAATGTGACCTTTGTCACCTTTTGACCAGACATGACTCATCACTTCTTACACAGTGAAGTATATGTTTGTCATATCCCATTCTAGTCTTTTTTTAGTAATGTGTCTTCCTTCCCTACTACTTACTACACTCCTCACTTTCCACTTAGCTTCTTTTCACTTTCTGCATATATTGCCAGTTCAGTTTTTCACTCTTTCTCCTCCTTGTCCCACCCCCTCAATCCCCCACCACACTTCCTGCATAAACCGATAGGAAGAGGTGCAGTTTCACAGCTTCTGAATCATAAATTCTCTCCTGAGGCTTAGTGCATATGTACATTCTCTTCACTGAATCAAAGTCTGCCAGGTCTTATATATTAAAAATGGGGAAGGTATACTGCTCTTCATCTTAGAGTGTACTTCTTCTTTTGGATTTATGTGTTTCACAAACGATATATATAGATATATATGCAATATTAAGGATTTGGGAGAGAATCAGGTACTTAAATGATAGGCACCAGGTTGGGTTGAATTAACTTGTAAACACCACCTTTAGTCAAATAAATATATTGGATACTGAAGTACATCCAGTGAAATATTCAGGTTATGTGTACTGAGAATTTAACCCTAGGGGCTAGTCTAATGCACATGCTGTGTTGATTGCTAATTTATGTCTGCTTTCTGGTCACTGTATGGTTGAAAATGTAGTTTACAGGTGTAATGTGATGACAGTAAATAATACTTACATTTATATAGGTTGCTCTGTAAATCTGAAACAGCAATTATGCAACCATTTATCATCCCTTAAATTAAGACACAGGACAGGTAGAACATCATTACCATGAAGGTTTGGGAGCTCAAAGATAATAGCGTCAAATTCAGTTTAAAATGGGATATAATTAGGGTGGCGAAACCATTCTCTAATTATAGTAAATGGGAAAGATGAAAAGGAAATATTGTGCAGGTGGGTAAGTTACAAGAGTTTGAGAAGAGAAACAAATGCAGTGTGTGAGGAGGGTTGTATGATGCTCGTAAATGAGAGATGGGTGATCAATGTAAAATGTGAGTGGAGTTGGACAGTGTTAAGAATGAAAGATGGATGTCAAATGAAATTGGTTCCAGATAGTAAGATAGAAAAAGATGATGATGAAATATTCCACTGCTCTCATTTCATGACAGCAGTGGAATATTGCAGGTAGGCAGATGATGGAGGCATCAGTGATAGAGAAATGATAAATGTTGGGGAAGCCTTTAGAAGGAAACTGGGCAAAGGACTCAGTTGTGGTTATACATGTTATGCTTCCAAAACCTCATTGTCACCAAGATCAGAAGGTCTTGAGCACTTCATTACATCAGTCATTCTACTCCTTTGTCATCTGTACAGGTTCTAAGTCCTGATATCAGCTTTCACTACTTAGTTTCATGTTTTTCTGAGTCTCTCTCTTCCATAAGTTCCATCCACATTAAGTAACCAGCACTTTATTCAATAGTCTTCCTCTCTCATTATCATCAACTCCATCATCATCATTATCATTTAGCATGTGTTTTCCATGGATTAGATGATTTAACTGGAACTGGTAAACTGGAGAGCTGCACCAGGCTCAAGTTGTCTGTTTTGGTTTAATTTCTATGAATTGATGCCCTTCCGAATATCAACCACTCCAGAGTGTACTCAGTATCTTTTATGTGTCACCAGCATGGGTGTCTTTTATGTATTACCTGCACTGGCCATGACTATTTGATTTTACTTAGTTTGACATGTCTTCTCAAGCACAGCAAATCGCCAAATGTTTTGGTCACTTGTCATCACCTCTGTAAGTTACAACATTCGAAGGTCATATTTCAACACCTCATCCCACATCTTCCTGAGTATACCTCTTCCACAGGTTCCCTCTACATTTATTGATCAGTACTTCTTTACACAGCTGTCCTCATCCATACCAGTCCAGTCCAGTCTTCTCTCTTGCATACTACATCTGATCCCTCTATTACCCAATTTTTCTCTTAAGACATTTACACTCTGTTGTACGTGCACACTGATTTTATGCATCCAGTGGAACATACTGGCTTCATTTCTTTCAAGCCTTCACATGTCCTCTGCAGTCACAGCCCATGTTTAACTGCCATATAGCACAGTTGTTTACACACAGGCATCGTACAGTCAACCTTTCACTCTGATGGAGAAGCCCTTTGTTACCAACAGAGGTAGCAGCTCTCTGAACCTTGACCAGTCCATTCTTATTCTAGCAGCTATGTTCTCTGAGCATCCTCCTCCACTGCTGACTTGGTCATCTTCTTCTACATATGTCCTATATTTCTCTCAACACATCTGTATTTTGTTATTCATGTACAATGCACATTACACTGGAGTATTCTAACTTCACTTTCTAGTTTTCACTAGTCTGCCACATTCAGACTCTTTACCATGTAGCAGTGCTGTTTGTACACAAGGATCTTGCAATCTGCCTTTCACTATGAGAGAAATCTTTTGTTGCCAACTGAGTTGTAAGCTCTCTGACCTTTCTCCAGCCTGTTATTTTTTCACTGTTAGCAAGGTCCCTGGGTAACAGAAGCTATCTACTACCTCTGTTGATCCTCCTGGACATTTATGAAAACTTATTTCCTCTGTTTTCTTGGTGTTTACTGCTCCTGTGGATCTGTCACATACAAAGGCTACTTTCTCTGTTAAACTTTCTGTGTTTCCTTAGCTTGTACTGAGTACACTATAGGAATTTCTGCTTACATCTTTCCTACTTATCAAACAGGGCCATTTTCCTGAAGAAATTAGCATCTTATTTGTTTCCTTGCTTACTAAAACTTTAGTCTTTACTAAGTTAACTTCAAAGCAGTTTAATTCTGAATTTTACTTTCACACTAATTTTTTGTCTAATTCTACTATAGATTCAGCTATATCAACAGTCATCAGCATATCACAGTTCCCATGGTAAACTAGTCTTAAACTCCTGTTATAACATAGAGGACTATAATGAATTGGAGAGAAATGAGAAATGAGGATCTCTTACCTGCACACTAAATTCATTACTAATTCTCTTTGTTGACAGCACCCATGTACATGAATTGTAAGGCTCTCACAAGCCATTTGTCTACCCTTAGCTTCCTCAGTAATCAAGGGACCCTGCCAACAGAGTCAAAAATACTGAGTACAGTGGCTTACTTTTAACTAGGTACTCCTCCTATAGTTGTTTCATTATTGGCACAAAACTGAGCTCATCAACTGTAACTCTCTCTAATTGAGCTATAACTTTTTTATAACTTTCATGACCTCGCCCAGCAATATATATATATAAAGTTTTTACTTCACAGCTTACTTTGATGGAAGAGGAAGCGAGAACCCACGCTGATTCTACTGGAACATTTGAAGTAGACCTTGAACAATACAAGGTGAGTCTATAAGTCTGAATGTATGAAGGATAGATGTATGTATGAGTGAAAGAACAGGAGAAAGCTTGTATATCAAGTGTATATATTGTATTTGCATGAGTTTGTATGGGTTTATACATATTTAAGTATATGTGCATGTGTGTGTGTGTGTGTGTGTAAATATGTGGAAGCACATGGCTTAGATTATTAGGGTATTGTAATCATGATCTAAGATTGTGGTTTTAATTCCTGAACTTGGTAACGCATTGTGTTCTTGAGTAAAACACTTCATTTCATGTTCTTCCAGTTCACTCAGCTGGCAAAAGTAGTAATCCTGCAACAGGCTAGTGTCCTGTCCAGGTAGGGAATATATATGCCATAGAATCCAGTAAACCAGCCTTGTGCACCTGTGGCTCAGGAAGAACCTTTGATCCTTTGGTTTGTATATAAATATATACATATACAATATCTGTGTATGTGTTTGTATATATCATTATCATCGGTTTTACATCTACATTTCTATGTTAGTATTTCTTTTGTATGTCAGTTTCAATATGATTTCTTTCCACTTGTTGCAGCCTATTTATCCTTCGACCATTTATTCTTTGAAAAGCTAAACTGTTAATCTCACAGGCACCTTTGATAAAATGTACATGTTTGTATGATCATCCATGCATGTGCATGTGCACACACTCATACAGAGACTTTTTAGACTATCCCAGTGATCTATTGCTCTAGAGCAGTGGTTCCCAAACTTTTTCGGGCTCCCCCCCCCCCCCCCGACACCCAGACCACATTCTTAGCGCCCCCACCCCAAGTAACCATCACAAACATAGACCTCTTTCTGAAGAAAATTCAAGGCAACTGTATTTCACAAATAAAACTTAACCTCATGATCTCCCCTTAATTTGGTGTTTTTACATGAATCACTACCCCATTATTGCCTCACTTTTTTTCACCCCCTTGGGACTTTCCACCACCCCCAGAGGAGCAATACCGCTCACTTTGGGAACTACTGCTCTATAGTTTTTCTAACAATGCTTGAAGAACCAACTACATATTGGGATAACTCCAGAGTAGCAGACCACAAGAGCAGCCTAAATAAACTGCTGAACTGTATTAAATGTTTCTTCTCCAATTTGTTATTAATTTGTGTATATGTATTTATATACATCATGTACACATACATGCATACACAAACATGATCCAAGGCAGTACAATTTTCATTCATCGAAGTGAGATATATAATTGCCAAGGATGCATAGCAACTAAACAAGTTCTCAGTTCTTTGACTTCAATGTCTGTATGATTTAACCCCTTAACATTCAGGTCACTCTGGCAAATGTAATGCTTATTCATTCGCATTGTTCTCAATTAATCATACACTACCTCATTGTTTTGAGATTTTGATGATGTGAATGTTTATTTTTTAGAATGACATTATGGGATAGGTGTAAAAGGCCAGATCTAACTAGTTTGAGCATAAAACAGGTAGAATATTTGGTCTGGATAGAGTTGGTTTAAATGCTAAATGGTTAACAGATAGGGAGAATAGATCTCAATAAAACATGTGAAGGAGATATGGAATATTCAACATACACAGAGACATATTTGACAAATCTGTTCTCTCTCAGCCTCTCTTACAAAACACCAAATTCTTCCTTTTATGTGAGTTACAGGGTATATATCTATTCATAAAAAAAAATATATCAATTTCTTGTTACAGCTTGAAAACCGAAAGTTGAGGAAAGAGATGGAAACTTTAGCATTCCAAGTATCATGCCTCCAAGACAAATTGCTGGATCACAGTTCCATGATTGAACAGAAAGATGACGAGGTAAATAATTGACCACATTTGTTTTACACTCTTCAGGGGGGGGGGGGGGGAGCACACACACACACACACACGTATGTATCATTTATATTATTATGGGGTAGATAGAATGAGTAAGAGGAAGCAGCTGCTGCAATAGGACAGCCATTGGATTAGTCATTGAGGTAATACAGGAGGATATAACCAAGATCTGGCATCATTTATGCTACAAGGACAAACCAGATGCACTAAAGAGAGACAACTGCTGAGGCTTCAAACTGTTGGTGCATTCTATCAAAGTTACAGAAAGAGTTATCGTAAAAGCAATTAGGAACAGGATTAACTTTGATGAAATACTGCTTGCCTTTGTGCAAGGAAGCTGTACTATTGATGGCATTTTCCTTGACAGAAGTTAGCTATAAATCAGCCCATATACATATCGTTCTTGTGAAAGCTTAAGAGAAAGCCTTTGCTTTGAAATATGGTGATTCCTAAAGAATCTAGTCATAGACAAATAGCTTGTGAGGGTTGTGCATGTGGAGATCGGCATGGTGGATGAGTACAATGACAAATTTAGCATGCAAGTAGGGGTCCATCAGTACTTAATATTCCACTTTGTTTATTCTGCTCTGTTCTGTTTATTATAATCTTCCAAGCTTTACCAGAGAAGTTTAAAACTGACTGTTTATAGTATGTTACAGACAGAATCTGTAGAAAATTTGGAGAAAATATTCTAGAGATGGAATCAAAATGTAGAATTGAGATACCTCAAAGTAAGCTTAGTAGATATATATTTTCATCAGGATAGATCCCTACTACAGTTCAGAAAATGGCTTTTCTTGGTTTCTAGAAAAGGAATATTAAAAAGCTCCTATATGGTATACTCTGTAAACAATGAATGCATAAGAGATGTAATAGATTTAAAGACAAGCTAGTATAGAAGTTAGACATCATATGCAGCAGGTGGAAATGGTCATAGATTCTTTCAAATATGCAACTGTCTGTATTAAAGCAGGTGATAACTTTTGTTACCTGGCTTAGCTAATTAGCAAGTGCAGGAATGTGTTGGGGAAAGTTCAGGGAGCTATTATCTCTTGTAGCAACAAAGGACATTTCTCTTAATGTGAAAGATAGATTGTATGATGATGTGTTTGAAGTGTAATGCTGCATGGTGACAAGGTATGGATCTTCAGTGTAAATGGTTTAAAAAGGTCAGAATAAAATGAAGTTACCATGCTTCACTGAATTTGTATGAATAGAGAACAAACAAGCTGAAAAAAAAAAAAGATATTAGAAGAATCTGATGTAGTGTGCAGGGGAGAAGACTGCACTAGTATGGGTATGTGAATCATAAGGAGGATGATAGCTACAAAAGAAAGTACTGAGCACTAAGTGTTGAACCTGTGGAAGAGGGAGATCAGGAAAGACTTCAGTTTACCTTGAGTTTCTGCACCAGTGGACTACTTCAAATACCAGTCTACACATTAAATGAGTAAACAACCAAGATTTTTAATTGAATGCTGAAATTTTTATCTAATCGAACTTAGAATATATACATAAATAATATAGGTGCAGGCATGGCTATGGTAGAAAGTTTGCTTCCCAACTACATGGTTCCAAGTTCAGTTCTATTGCATTGCACCTTGGGTAAGTGTCTTCTACTCTACCCCTGAGTCGACCAAAGCCTTGTATGTAGATTTAGTAGGTGGACACTGGAAGAATCCTGTTGTATGTGTGTCTGTGTTTGTCCCCCACTACTGCTTGACAACTGGTATTGGTATCTTTATGTTCCCATTATTTAGCAGTTTGGCAAAAGAGACCAATAGAATAAGTACCAGGTTTCATAAAGTAATAAGTACTGGGGTCAATAAGTTGGACTAAAATTCTTGAAGGTGGTACCCCAGCATGGCCACAGTCTAATGACTGAAACAAGTAAAAAATAGAAGATAGACATCATTTCATCACCCACTTTTACATGTTTGTATAGAATTTGTGTGTGTGTGTTTACTCTCTCTTTCCTTTCCTGAGCGTCCAATAACACTATCCGTATCACGTCCTCACTTTGTTGTTTTTTTGTTATTGTTTTTTTGAACCTATATATATATATATATATATATATATATATATATATATATATATATATATATATATATATATATATATATATATATATATACATGTATATCACTTTTTTATTTTTCAGATCCAGTCTTTAAGTGACGAACTGAAGGAAGTTAGTGAAAAGCAAGAAAAGGTGACTGTTATTTATTTTTTGTTTACTTGTAATTAAATTGGTTCATACACGTGTGTGTGTGTTAATGTATACATACATTGATTATAAAGAATACATTAGTCATACAAAAAAAACATAGTGTCTTGTGTATACAATTTCTGCTTTATATATGCAGTGTATTCTTATATACAGAGGCATAGTGTAACAGTTAAGAATGGCTTCGCAAATTCCTTCTTTCTAAATTCATCACTCTGCATTTTCATGGGCAAAATGTCTTATTATAGCTGTCATTATATATATATATATATACTTTATTTAAAAGTAAATAAGAAAATGGAGAGGGTATAAAATCGACAGACATCAGCCAGTAAACATTCAAGTATGTCTATTTATTCAATTGTATTGGATGAATACACACACATGTATGAGTGATACAGATTAATGAGCGGAAAAGCTGGTAACTGCATAGATAAGGGTGTGAATACATACAAGTATATAGAAACAAATGAGCAAATGGGTGTGCAGGTACTAGTTCCTTACGGCTGTTTCTTCCAAGAGGCAACAAAATCTTCCAGGTTATCTCCATCACCTAAATGTTATGCAGGGATGAACAGACAAGGCTTGGATAATGGATGTGCCCCTAGGCTTCTTCAGAGGGTCTAAGTAGTTAGGGGACTAACACATAAAAGTCAGTTAAGAATAGATAAAGTGTGCTTATCCTTTCAACTAGAGTAGAGTAAGAATAAGAATAAGAGCAAAAACAAGAATATAAGTGAAATACAGCAGAGTACAATAATGTGGGCATAACAAAGGGAAATAAGGTACAGACATCCCATAAAGTATTTACACACACACATGCATCATCATCATCATAATGGCCGCTATCATTTCTTTATTTTATGTTATTGTGTCTACTAGGATGTGCCTAGGTGTCAGATTTTTCACATAGTGATATCTAGGGCTGCAAGGCATTTCTTTACTAAATCATATAATCTAAAACAACACTGGCAATGAAGATATATGTGTATGTTTTGCTATGTATCCATCAAGTTATATTATTTTTAAAAATTGCATTGTTTTTCGCTTAAAATGATAATAATATTAAAACATTAAAAACATTTGTGTGTGTGTGTGTGTGTGTGTGTGTGTGTGTACATTGTGTTGAGCTGCAACCCTTTATACTGAAATGCAACTTAGCCATTCAATAGAGATTGAAATGACTATTGAGTTCAGTATTATTGGCAAAATACTGTTTAAAGTAGATCACTGAGTAAAACGATAAATAATAAAAATAACCATTACATGTACACTTTCACCTTCATATTCTTTTTATATTCAGTGTGGCCTCTATATACACACTGTTTACTTTTTATAAACACTATAAATTTTATAGACAATCTGAAGAAGACCTCCATTCTCTGTAGTTCTCCAATGTTAACAGGTCTCCATTCACAATCTGCATTTACTTTCTATATACAATTATGAACATATTGCTACTGTCAGTCCATCACTACTGATATTTTTCCACTAAGAGCAGATCTCTTTATTCAGCACACCAGCACTACTAACAATCCCCAACCAGCAACACACCACTTTTCCATATATTTAATCCATCTATTCTATCTACATGCAGAATTCTTATGAAGTAAATGCAAAAACTGAAGAGATCACTACACTACAGTCACAAGTACAAACAATGTCAGATCAAATCCAACACTTGGAGGACCGTAAAGAACAAGTAAGAGACTTCTATTTCCATTACTATAAATACTCTGCGTGTCCATGATTTTTCTCCTTTTGTCTTGTAGAATGTTTACACCATTTTCTTTTCAGTGTTTGGTAATATATATATGCTTATATCGTCGTTCAGTTTGTTCAAGCAAGTGTATATGCACGATACAGCTTTATGCATCCATATTTGCTAACAGTTATCATCATCATCATCGTTTAACGCTCGCCTTCCATGCTAGCATGGGTTGGACAATTTGACTGAGGACTGGTGAACCAGATGGCTACACCGGGCTCCAATCTGATTTGGCAGGGTTTCTACAGCTGGATGCCCTTCCTAACGCCAACCACTTCGAGAGTGTAGTGGGTGCTTTTACGTGCCACCGGCATGAAGGCCAGTCAGGTGGTACTGGCAACGGCAACGCTCAAAAAGGTGTTTTTTACGTGCCACCTGCATGGGATCCAGTCCAGCGGCACTGGCAATGATCTCGCTCGAATGTTTTTTCATGTTCCACTGACACAAGTGCCAGTAAGGCGACACTGGTAACGATCACGCTCAAATGGTGCTATTTACGTGCCACTGGCATGGAAGCCAAACAGCTGCTCTGGCAATGATCACACTTGGACGGTGCTCTTAGCGCTTCACTGGTACAGTTGCCCCAACAGGTCTATGCAAGCTGAGTTCAGTGTCCAATGAAGGAGAGGTTGGCATGGGTGCCACTCGTCGAATTTGGTTCGATTTCGATTTCACTTGCCTTGAAGCACAACATGAAAGCTTCAGCCTACATGACGATGGGCAGATATGGAAGTTTATTTAGGCTGGCGAAACATGGAGAAGACATACCAGGTGGTTTGAGCACACTGTACCCACAATAGCTGGCAATGAAACAACTGAAACTAAATTAGAACACCCTACCATCCCCTACAGTTCATTATAAGCTGAAATCAAGGTACAAATGCTTGTAGCTTGTGCAACAAGATACATCTTTTTGATTCTTATGTCAAAATTATCGACCCTGTCATGGAAACATGGGCACATTCCTTACTCTGTGATGGGGTTTTCAGCATAGCTGGCTACAACTTGTTTTGCAAAGACTGCATTAATCGTCATAGTGGTCTACATTCATTCAAACTTTTCAGCAATTCCTTGCATTGATTTGAATCAATCACAACAAGAAGCATTCTTCTGCGATATACATATGACCATGTCAACACATCTGCTTGGACATTATCATCAGGACACATATCTTTGTGATATCCTCAGAACTGCTGCCAGGAAAACAGCCACTTATGTTTTTATTGCAAGTGACTTCAATCACCCTGAGATTGATTGGAAAACCTTTCGTTGACCGCAAAGTGCAAATGATTTCATTGAGCTAGTGCTGGATTCAAACTGGTTTCAAGTAATCAACTCCCCAACAAGAGGTGACAAAACTTTGGATCTACTCTTTACCTCTACTCCTAAAACCTTTAGGCGACTCTGATCATGCTATGATCATTGCCAATCTGACCCTTTTGGGCAGTAACAAAAACCACAGCCATCTCCAAACTGCTCATTTTGGCTGGAATAAATCAGACTGGAACTCTTACTGCACCGAGCTACAACACCCAAACTGGCTGGAATTTTATGACTGGAGATGTGAACACTATACTTCAGAATATCCTGAACTCAATCCTTCAGAAAGTCATGAAGCCATATATATATATACATATATATGTATATATATATATATATATATATATATATATATATATACATATATATATATATATATATATATATACTTGATAAGTGTAAACATCTGTATATGCTGGATAGTGGCAGAGGTGAAAGAATATATTAAATGTAAATTGAAAACAGAACACAAAGGATATCGCGGTACACGTGTTTCAAGTTTTATACACAAACTGTCATTACATCAAAATATATTGTTGATATAAAGGATGGTTTAAAGCTCTCTTCAACCGCAAACATTTTCAGTCCCAAGATTACATCACAAAGAAAAAAGAAAAAGAGAGAGAAAACGGAAAAGTCCACTTAGTATTATCCATTATAATAGGCTTATCCTTTAAACTGTTATATCTGCATAAATGTTCGCTGGATTTCAGAAATCTGCTGATACTGTACCACAATTCAGCATAGAGTGAATGATAAATAGATTGGATTGTATTTAACTAGCGTATATAAGATAGAAAGAGAAGATCAAAAATAAAATAAAAGTTAAAGAATAAAAAAATAAAATATAATATAAAAGTAATAGAAGTCAAATTGAGAGTAATAGAAGTAAAAATACGGATAATAAAGTTAGATACATATATAAATAAGATTTAGTAAAATTCGAATAAAGTAACAAAAGAAATAAAAGAATTGGAATAAAGTAAGAGAAGAAATAGAAGAAATAAAATAACAGAATAAAAAAAAATAAAAATAAAAAATTTTTTTTTTAAATTTAAAAAAAACTTGAAATAAAAAAGTAAAGAAAAAGAGAAATAAGAAATAAACCCATAAAGTAGAAAAAAAGAGATAAAGAGATAAATACTCAATCAATAAATAAATGAAAACACATGAGTTATAGAATTGTTTTCATTGAATGTTTCACTATAGTTGTGCACTTAGATATGAGTAACATGGTAATATAGTCTCAGCAGAATCTTAATATGCAGTATATTATATTTTTGTAACTAAATGTCTTCTTAATCAAACTACCTATTCTTTCTTTCTTTTCAGCTCATACAAGAGGTTGAAGGTTGGGATGAGAAGTAAGTTATCTTATTGGTCATCTCTCTCATATTACATTACATACTCTTGCTCATACATAGATTCACAAACTTGCATACTGATATATAAATCTCTCTCTCTCTTTCTCTCTCTCAACAACAGAGGAATAAACAATTATGTCATAAATTTCATTAGTTTACAGCTGTTTCTACTACAAGATGCTATGCACTCAGGTTCTGATACAGTTATCAATTCTGTTTTAATAAAATCAAAGGATTAGTTCATTAAGTTATGTATTTAGAATTGTTAATCATATATTGGTTTGGTTAATAGGGTGATGGTCCGAAATTTTTTGAAGAAATTTGTCCAGTGAACTTTTGAATTTTATGAGATCTGTTTCCATTCTGATGTATTTTGGTATGGTATTAAAGACAACTACACACACTTATGATTATGTACATCTGTATGTAAAATATATATATGAATGTAAAATGAAACTTTCTCTTTCCCTATCTAGATATCGTGAGCTATCTGACAGTTGTGAACAATCAAATGCTGACTATTCAGAAATGCAGGAGAGGCTGGCATTCAAAGAAAATGAGCTTGAGGTAAGTTTCCAGGCTGTGTTTGTTGTTTAACCATGTTATTACTGATCCAGTAGATCAAAATCACTTTGGACATGTCCATGTTGTTGTTGTTGTTTATTCAGACATTATTTATCTAGGACCACAATATCTAATGTTTCTTTCCTTTTATATGATTGTAGGGTGTAATTTGGGGAGGTTTAATTGATATTGCAAGCAAGTTGAATGACCACTTAAAGGCTTCATCATTATTATCATCATATATTAATTTTTCCACAGTGAATGTATCTCACAACATCTTCCACTCACCATAGTTTTTTATCTTTCCCCCTTCTGCAGTCCTTCATCACCTGGTATATACTTCAATAGAAAAATATTCACCAACCTTGTTATACATGTCTTGCAATGCAATCTGAGTGCATTTTATCAAACCATCATCATTAAAGATGTTTTCTGCAATTTAACTAAAGAGTCCCCGTCTCTCTATATCATTTCTTATTCAGAGTTACTTCTCCCTTGACATATAGCCCTGTTGCTATAGCATCATCATTTCACATCTACTTTCCATGCTAGCATGGGCTGGATGGTTCAACTGGATCTAACAGGTCAGAAGATCATATCTTGCTTCATCTCATTGTCAACATGATTTCTACAGCAGGATGTTTTTCCAAATACTAACCACTTTATAGAGTGAACTCGGTGCTTTTTTTATGGCACCAGCACTAGTGAGGTTGCTTTGTAACTCACAAAACCACAGAATCCTTTCAATTGAGAGGGAGAATAGAAGAGAGAGAGAGAGAGAGAGAATAATGGCTTTATGTGATCTGTTGAGAGGTTAAAGTATGAAGGGAGGAACAGGAAAAGGTTTATTGTTGAGAAATATCTCCTCACCTACATACTGTAGTCATTAAATGTAACAAAAATGCAAGACAACTACCGACCAGTATATCTTATTGTAATCAAAACTACATTGAAATTTCCCCTAGAAACAGTTGCAAGGTAAACCCTGTTCATTGGGCAACAAGTGTAAATCAGGCTAGCTTCACCACAAATTATAACAGAAATGTTAAAATTTATGCAGACAGTAGTACCTGTAATGATTCCTATTTGGTGTATTGGTGTATGCAGTTGAATGCATTAAACACAACTTAATTTATGTTGGTTACACAGAAAAATTAAACAAAAGATTTAAGGTATGACATCAAGCACAATAACAGCACTTCAATGGGACTTACTCTTTTGTTTGTTTCATTCATTTGACTGCAGCCATGCTGGAGCACTACCTTTAGTCAAACAAATCAACCCCAGGACTTATTTTTTGTAAGCCTGGTACTTATTCTATTGGACCTTTTGCTGAGCCACTAAGTTACGGGGATGTAAACACACCAGCATCAGTTTTCAGGCGATGGTGGGAGGACAACACAGGCACACAAACATACACACACACACACACACAGATTATATGTATATATATATACATACAGAGATTTAGAGACAAGTTACTTGAAGCATTTGACGAAATAGAAGGGGATATAGCATCATACAACGTGGAAGACAATTGGAGATTTCTGCGGGACAACCTGTTGAGAGCCACCGACCAGATCTGTGGCTGGTGTAAAGTCCCCTCCCGACCCAGAGTAACGTGGTGGTGGAACAAGGAGGTAGACAGGGCTATTAGACAAAAGAAACCGGCTTGGAAGGACTGGAAGAATGGTGGTAGCAGGGAATTGTACCAATCTGCCAGAAGGGAAGCTAGGCGACAGGTTTATTTAGCCAGAGGGGAAGCAGATAAGAAAAGATTTGCCAATGTTCTGCGCTGTGAGGACCAAAGACTCGAGGTATTCCGTGTTGCAAGACAGTGTAGGAGAGAGAATAGTGATGTCGTAGGAGAGAAATGTGTTCGCATGGATGATGGTACGCTTGCACTAAATGAGGCTGCAAAGAAAGAGGTCTGGAGATGCCACTACGATAGATTGCTTAATAAAGAGAATGAATGGGAGAAAGAGAGCCTGCCGTATGTCGACCCAACAGAGGGACCAGCTATCCGAGTTGACAGTACCAGGGTAGATAAAGCAATTAAGAGTATGAAGACAGGGAAAGCCCCCGGCCCATCAGGAATCACTGCAGAGATGCTCAAAATATCTGGCAGTGTTGGCTACAGCCTAGTCACCCGTATTACGAACCAGGTGATACACGAAGGAGTCATACCCAATGACTGGTGTAGCAGCACCATAGTCAACTGCTACAAAGGTAAAGGTAACGCTTTAGATACAAATAATTATAGAGGCATCAAGCTGTTAGATCAGGTTATGAAAGTTACGGAGAGGGTCATAGCCCAACTAATTAGGGAGCGAATCAATTTAGATGAGATGCAGTTTGGGTTCATGCCAGGTAAAAGCACTACTGATGCCATATTTCTAGTAAGACAGCTGCAGGAGAAATACCTAGCCAAAGATAAACCTCTGTACCTGGCTTTCGTTGACATGGAGAAAGCCTTTGACAGGGTCTCCCGATCCCTTATCTGGTGGTCAATGAGGAAACTTGGGATAGAAGAATGGTTAGTGAGAGCTGTGCGAGCCATGTACAGAGATGCTGCCAGTAAGGTGAGGGTGGGAAATGAGTACAGTAATGAATTCCGGGTAGAGGTAGGGGTCCACCAAGGTTCCGTCCTCAGCCTCCTCCTATTTATCATAGTCCTCCGGGCGATCACAGAGGAATTCAAGACAGGTTGCCCCTGGGAGCTCCTCTATACTGATGACCTTGCACTAATTGCGGAGTCACTATCAGAACTAGAGGAGAAGTTTCAGGTGTGGAAGCAAGGACTAGAATCGAAGGGCCTTAGAGTCAAGCTAGCTAAAACCCAAATCCTAATAAGTAGGAAGGTAGATAAAACACAAACCCCTTCAGGTAGATGGCCCTGCTCAGTATGTAGAAAAGGAGTAGGTAGTAACTCTATAAGATGTACTCGGTGCAAGCTATGGACACATAAGAGGTGCAGCAATATCAAAAGCAGGTTAACTAGGAAGTTAGTTTTTGTATGTGGCAGATGTTCAAGTGCAATAAACACTATAAACAAACAGGAAACAACTTCTATCTCATTCCAGGGAGAAAAACTAGAGGTAGTCGATAGCTTCCGCTATCTGGGTGACCAAGTTAGTAGTGGGGGTGGGTGCGCTGAAAGTGTAGCTGCTAGAATAAGAATAGCCTGGGCTAAGTTTAGAGAGCTCTTACCTCTGCTGGCGACAAAGGGACTTTCACTCAGAGTAAAAGGCAGACTGTATGACGCATGTGTACGAACAGCCATGCTACATGGCAGTGAAACATGGGCTGTAACTGCTGAGGACATGCGTAAGCTCGCAAGGAATGAAGCCAATATGCTCCGTTGGATGTGTAATGTCAGTGTACATACCCGACAGAGTGTAAGTATCTTGAGAGAAAAGCTGAACATAAGAAGCATCAGTTGTGGTGTGCAAGAGAGGCGATTGCGCTGGTATGGACATGTGGCGAGAATGGACGAGGATAGCTGCGTGAAAAAGTGCCACACCCTAACAGTTGAGGGAACCTGTGGAAGAGGTAGGCCCAGGAAGACCTGGGCTGAGGTGGTGAGGCAAGACCTTCAAGCATTGGGCCTCACTGAGGCGATGACTACTGACCGAGACCTTTGGAAATGTGCTGTGCGTGAGAAGACCCAGCAAGCCAAGTGAGATCGTTGCCAGTGCCCCTGGGCTGGCTCTTGTGCGGGTGGCACATAAAAGACACCATTTTGTGCGTGGCCGTTGCCAGTACCGCCTGACTGGCCTTCGTAGGATTTTCAAGTGAGATCGTTGCCAGTGCCCCCTCTGGACTGGCTCTTGTGCGGGTGGCACATGAAAGACACCATTTTGAGCGTGGACGTTGCCAGTACCGCCTGACTGGCCTTCGTGCCAAATTAAATTGGAGCCTGGTGTTGCCATCCGGTTTCACCAGTCCTAAGTCAAATCGTCCAACCCATGCTAGCCTGGAAAGCGGACGTTAAACGATGATGATGATGATGATGATGATGATGATGATGATGATATATATGATGGGCTTCTTTCAGTTTCTGTCTACCAAATCCACTTTCCAAGGCTATTATAGAAGCCGCTTACCCAAGGTGCCATGCAGTGAGACTGAACCCAGAACCATGTTGTTGGTAAGCAAGCTACTTACCACACAGCCACTCCTGCGCCTGTATTTGCCAAACATCTTGCTGCAAATTACTGTAACTTTGATGAACACTTCAAAGTACACATTCACAAAAGATATTCTGACTTCACTGCTTTTTATCTTGTTATCAGTTACACTTAAGTGTAAGTGTTCTACGTATTTTTCATTGTTTTTGTCATATTTTGAACCTGTAAAAAACAAACATACTAGTTTTTGTTATATTACACATCATGCTCTTCTAATTTTTTATCTACCTTCGTTTTCAAATTTCATTCTGAGTTCAAATTCTGCTGAGGTCGACTTTGCATTTCATCCTTTAGGTGTTGATAAAATATATACTATTTGAGCATTGGGGTCAATATAATCAACTAAGCTCCTCTCCCAAAACTGCAGGCCATATGCCAAAATTTTAAACCAGTAGCAACAACGGATTAATGTTATCATTTTTTTTATCTTGCAGCAAATGAAGTCCTGTTTTCTGCAGCTGAAGTGCCTCGAGGATGACTGTAGCAACAGTGAAGAGACAAGAGGTAAAAACCACCCTTCACATTCCATTTGATTCCTGTGTTATATGCATATGGGCACACAGATAAGTAGATAGTAGAATGGATTGAGAGGTAGACACATACATGTGCATCAACACATACATACACACAGTCACATGTAGACAGATGAATAGATTGCTGAATGAGTAAATTCTTCAATAAGAAGACATGTAAATAGGATACCACACACACACACACACACACACATCCACCCACACAGAAACAGAGTCAAGTATGGAGCTGGGCAGATATAGCATTACAAAATCTACCATCAAACATATAAAACAGACATTCTTATATGAACTGCATCATTCTATCCTTTAATCTTTTAACTTATAGTGTTGTATCATAATACAACACTTTACTGTCAAATCCAAATGTAGAACACATGCTTAATACTAATCTGTAGACTACTATCTCTGGACTTACCTTAATTCCAAACTTGTTAATTGTTACCCCTTAACCTATAACCTGTAATCTTATTCCCTAACTAACCATTAAACCTCTTACCATAACCTCCACTTCTAACTGTAATGATTTATCCTTATTACCATCTTAATCTTAATCCTCACCACTAATCCTTACTTTTACTCTTAACCTAAGTTACTCATCTTAATCTCTATCTGTAATCTTAATCCTTAAGCTTATTTTTTTCTCTAAATCTTTCTCTAAACCTTAATCTTAGTCTCTTACGCAAATGTAATTCTTAGCCTTAATAGATAAAACCAAAGTCTAGGAAAAGTCAGTAAAATTAATTTGTAAAACATACATACCATTCTAAAATCTCCCTACTTATACAAACTAATCTCAACTTGAAGACTTCACTGAAATTTAATCCATAGCTTTAATTATAATCTTAGTTTGTGATATTACTGTGTACTTTAACTTTAATCCTTAACTCTAATCTCTAACTTAATCACAAGGTTAGTCATTAATATAAAATGCCAAGTATAATTTTTCTTAACATGGTAACCAAAGATCTTAGCTCCCACAGTCATTTCTGCTTCTACTCTCATTCATACTTATGTTTCTAATCATAATCCCACCATAACCTTCCCAAACTATAATCACTAATCTTAATCTTTACCTAAATGCCTGATCCTTGCTGCAGTCTTAATCCTAATCTTTTACTTAATTCCTAACTCCAATCCCCACTTAATCTGCAATTTATACTTTAATGCTTACTTCAATCATATTCTTAATCTGGAATTCCTACATTCATCCCAGACATTAATGTACATGATTTTAATCCCTTAACCTTAACAAACTTAACTTAAACCTTTAACCTAACCATAAATTTGAACATTCAAACTCTAATTGTATTGTTGTTTTCGTTGCTTTTGCTGCTGCTGTTTCATCATCATTCTCTTCCTTCTCCTCCTCATTATCCTTATTTTGTATAATTTCAGGTGATCACAATCTTGTGCAACAAAAGATACAACAAATGTTGGATGTTTCTGAGGTGAGTTATTCAGTTATTGTTATTTAACCCATTCCAGTTCAACATTGATTAAGTAAACACATTACTACTCTGACCATCTTGTCATTTTATGAGTAGCTAGGAGTACATTTTGCAATGTGTAGTTCCTTAAGCTAGTTAGGTTTCTATTATTGTATGTCATCATCATCATCATCATTTTGTATTGGCTTTTTTTTTCTTTTTTTTATCAGACTTGCATAGTTGGATGAATCTTCTTCTGCATAGTGTCTCACCACTTACTGCAGTCCTTTGTCATCTACTTGGTGAGATTTGGTGTCTTAAAATCAGCTTTCTTGGCTTCTTATGTCTTCCTCTTCCAAAGGTGCCTTCCACTGCATGACACTTCTTTCCCCAATTGTCATGCTCCATATGTATTACACAATCAAAGCAGCTCAGCTTTCACACACTACATCGATTCCTGTTCATCCAGTTTTTCTCTCTATACATTTTTACTTTTTATTCATATGCATTAAGATTATACATCTAGAAGAGCATGTTCAGCTCATTTTTGCAGCTCACATACATCTTTTGCATTCAGTATTCATAAATGTGAATACTGGATGAACAGGAATTGATGTAGTGTATGAAAGCTGAGCTGCTTTGATTGTGTAATACATATGGAGCATGAGAATTGGGGAAAGAAGTGTCATGCAGTGGAAGGTACCTTTGGAAGAGGAAGACATAAGAAGCCAAGAAAGCTGATTTTAAGACACCAAATCTCACCAAGTAGATGACAAAGGACTGCAGTAAGTGGTGAGACACTGCCCTTCACTTTTTCCACTCCCTTCTTTGTCTAGTTGCTGTACTTTCAGAAATCCCTAGTGTTGCTTAATTTGACTACTTATGTAGTAGAAGTTGTCAACTACTTTATGGAGACTTCTGAGTATGAACTTCCACAACATATCTGTTGTTTGCTATAGGACTGCATTACTGATTATATGACTGCTTTTTGCAATTTCTCTTTGCCAAATTAAGTATAATAAATGTTATTGGTATAAACTAAAACTTCTCCCCACAAGTACTTGTTTCATACATAATTTGTAGCCTTTAGACATTTCAGTAAATTTCACACATGTGCACACACACAAATACACACTCATGTGTAATTATTATTTTTAAAATTTACTACTTTTAACTACTTTGAGTTTTGTATCAGCAATGCATTCATTAGATGACACTTGAGAAATGCAAATGGAATTTATTATAATATTCCACAAGGCAACATACTGTAGACATCCACTTGGTCTTATTTCTTAAAATCCAGTAGAGTAATCAGATCTGCCTCCAATTACAGTTGACCAAGTAGAATTTGCTTACTTGATGACACTTTGACATCATTTCCCTTCTCTTTAAAGTATCAGTTTGTTTGGTCACATGATATTTCACTGTAATGCGCAATTGGCATTGCATTGTTCCATTCATATAGAGTATGCGGGAATAATTAATTATTGATAAGAAAGAAAGTGTACTACAATCGGTACATGTGATTTTTATTGATAGAATGACGCTGCCAATGTATGATAATTGCATATGTATATAAATACATGTATATATACTTTCTAAAAAATGTGATGATGGGTGTATACACATGCCTACTTGTTTCTATCTCTGTTTCTTTCTCTTGCTCTGGCAGATGAATGCAATGTTAAAACAGTCCGATGATGAACGTGATCAGTTGAAACACCGGTTGGAGATTGAAGCTGAGAGCCGAGTAGAACTTGAAGGTGAGTATCATATTTTTGTGTAGCATATTTACTTGACTTGAGCTCATTTCAATTCCTTGCTCCACTCAGGTATATTATCCAGAGAGAGAGACTGAACTTTGAACTTTACATTGTCAAAGCAAAGAATTAAATCCTATAAAATCAAAAATAACTAAAACTACTAGCACATCCTCTACTTACATATAGCTTTTTGTGAATCGCTTAAAAACAATCTCATAACTTGAAGCTGACACACCTAAATATACACAACTGCTTACTAAGTTCATGCATGAATAAATTCTAAGCAATAACACAACCCTGAATTTTATTTATAAGAAGTTCTCCAAAATGTCTCTCCATCACAACCCACCCTATGACTTAATTACAACTCTATTCTAATCCACACACCCAAGAAACATTTTAACTCAACAAAGACTATATAAAGCCAAGGTTAACTTTAATGCATCACAGCCAGACAATGGCTTATCTGGCCAAAACTTCAAAGTCACTGTCAATAATATTCTTGTTTAAGAATAATAAAATTGTGCTCTACAAAAGTATGGAGTAACCTATCAGATTAATGTAAAATTGTTTCTCTAATAACTGAACATAAAAACCAACATTATATGTATGTATGTATATATATAGATGTGTGTGTGTGTGTGTGTGTGTATAATATATCTCATATCTAATATATAAAACAGAGATATGTGTGTATTCGCTTTTCACGTGAAAACGGTTTCACCAATTGCTTCCATACTTGTGATGCATGAATAATTTGAATTCGGACATATAGTAGGGTCTTCATTTGGTTAATATATCATCATCATCATCATCATCATCATACGTCCGCTTTCCATGCTAGCATGGGTTGGACGATTTGACTTTGACTGAGGACTGGTGAAACCAGATGGCTACACCAGGCTCCAATCTGATTTGGCAGAGTTTCTACAGCTGGATGCCCTTCCTAACGCCAACCACTCAGAGAGTGTAGTGGGTGCTTTTACGTGTCACCCGCACGAGATATATATATATATATATATATATATATATATATATATAGAGAGAGAGAGAGAGAGAGAGAGAGAGAGAGAGGAGCAAGGGAGAATGATGCAAAAAAAGTGAGGAAGTAAGAATCAAAATAACTTAGCTGCTCCTCACTTTTCAACATGCATAGCCAAGCCAACTTCAGGAAGCCACCCAGTTACCAGATAACCTATTAATCTGGCCGCCATGCTAGCCAGATTGACTACATTCTCACCAGAAAGCGAGGTACATGGTTGCCATAAATGTAAAGACCTTCCCTGGTGAAGAATATACCCCTCAGCATAGGTTAGTCATTAGCGACTTCAGACTAGTCTGTAAAAGAAAGATTTGGAGTCTTAAGGATACTTTGAATAGTCAGAAATTTAGAGACGTCCTAATTGAAGCGTTTAACAAGAAGGAAGAGGAATTACTGATGTGTAACCTTGAGGACAATGCGAAATTCCTACGGGACAACTTACTGAGTATCACAGACCAAATCTGTGGCTGGTGCAAAGTCCCATCCACACCTAGGTGGTTGGGACAGTGTCTAAACAGGGCCGCTAGAGTGAAGAAACAGTCCTGGAAAGACTGGAAGAATGGTGGTAGCAGAGAGCTATATCAGATAGCTAGAAGGCAGGTATACTTAGGCAGGGGAGAAGCAGAAACGAAGGACTTTGCCAATGTTCTGCAGCATGAGGATCAGAGGCTTGAGGTGTTTCAGACTGCAAGACAGTAGGTGAAAATCAATTTGTTGTAGAAGTGCATTCACATGGATGATGGCTCACTTGCAGTTAGTGATTCTACAAAGAAAGAGGCTTGGAAATACCATTATGAAAGACTGCTAAATGTTGAGAATGCTTGGGAAAAGGAGAGCCTGCCTAATCTGGACCCAACAGAGGGGCTGTTATTTGAATTGACAGTAGCTTAATAAATAAAGCAATTAAGGATATGAAGACATGGAAAGCTTCCATCCCACCAGGAATCACTGCAAAGTTTGTCATGTGTTTCAAAGTCTCAATTTTTGATTAAAAAATTAACATAGGGCATGAATTAAGCATTCCCTTTTCATTCATTTGACATTAAGCAACATATTCCCATCCACATTGTTCCAGGTTCAGTCTCATTGTACGGTATATTGGGAAAGTGTCTTCTGCTACAGCCTTGGGCCAACCAAAGCCTTGTGAGTGGATTTAGTAGATGGAAACTGAAAGAAGCCTGTGGAACACGCATGCATGTGTGTGTGTGTGTGTGTGTGTGTGTGTGTGTCTCTTTTGTCTGTGTTTGTCCCCAACTACCACTTGACAACCAGTTGGTGTGTTTACATCTCCATAATCTAGCAGTTCAGCAAAAGAGACTGATACAATAAGAACTAGGTTTTAAAAAATAGAAAGAAATACTGGGATTGATTTCTTTGACTAAAATTCTTCAAGGCAGTGTGCCCCAGCATGACCCAAAGTCTAACAAGTAAAAACTTGTTTCTAACAGAAACAAGTATAAGAATATATCTCCTCATTCTTCTCACCTTTTTTACTTCACACTCATTCCCACTCCCACCTCTATTTCCATGCTTTGCTCATATACAGTTAATGACTAGACACACACACATTCCACACCTCCACTAACCCATGCTACTTTACTTCTATATTTGCATGCCTCTGCATATGTATACCTCACACACTACAAAACCTCATGCACAGTACTCACCCACTTTATGCCTATCTCAAAACACAAACAAATTAACTGTATATGCATGCACATACTTTTCCTCTCTTCTTTCCTCCTTTCCCAAAGAACCATAGAACTGCATTCTCTTCTGGCCTTTATCCCCAGGCCTGCCTTCCCCCACTCTTCTCAACCACTTTTCCTCTTTTGCACTCTTCTATTATTTTTTCTTTATACTTTCCTTCTGATGAAGATTTAGCATCTAAAATGTTGAGAGTCCTTTTCTTCTTTAAGCCTTAAACTAATACAATATTTATTAAAACTTATCCCTCCTGTGTTGTCTTTTTCTTTTCTTTTTTTTTTTCTTGTCTGTTGTCTTCAATTTACATATATTTTCATTAAAACCAAGACTGTGTGTTTGTCTTGTAACTTGAATTTCACTTTTACACACACATACACACACACACACAATGTTCACACATTTTGTTTTTGCATTTCAGATAAAATTGCTACGTTAGAGCGTGACATTGAAACCATTCAAGCAGACAAAGCAAAAGTTGTTCGTCAGAACCATGAGCTCACAGTATTGACTTCATATCTGAAAGAGAAAGAGCTTCAATTTCAAAGGTGGGTTTGTGGTGTGTGTACTGATTTGTAAGCATTTGTAGACTTCATTTCAATCTGAACTATACCCAACACATTCTAGTATGATGACAACCAAACATTGTCTTCTTTGATATAGAGGCCTCTTACCCTATATCAGTAATACATTTATAAAATCCTGACTACAGTCTCTATAATCACTATAAAATCCAGGCTACAGGTTTTATTCGAACTTTGCTCTAAAAGTCTGTTGAATTGATTCTTTCCACTTGTCATTCTTGTCACCTAGATTTCAATAACTTCCAATATATATACACACACACACACTCTACCCATTCTGGCAGTCTATCCCCTGCCCCCTCATTCTCTTTCCTTACAATTTTTCAAACTGATTTTCTAACTCACCTAGGAACCTCATCTCCATTATCTCTTGCAGCTCCTACTGTTCATTTTCTCTTTTTCTCCCCTTCCAATACTGGATGTGAGAAATTGCTCTGCCCCACCCTCCCTTAGTTCAGAACCTTGTCTACTAGCATGAAGCAGGCCCTGCACCCCCAGAGCTGCATGGTAACCTCAATAGTGTAGGTGGCATGAAAAAATTACCTAGCTCATGCTGTAGATTGGTTGGCATAAGGAAGGGCATTCAGTTATAGCAACCATGCCAAAGCAGACATGTTAGTTCGATGCAGTTCTTGAACATAGATTCTGTCAAACCATCCAGTCCATGCCAGTATGGAACATGTTTTGTAATTGATGATGATGATGATAATAATATACATACAGTTTCTACCTACCAAATTACTGAATTCTCTCATTTGGATTAGTTGATCCTGGGCTGTACTAGAGTGCATTTACCCACAGTGTAATGTTGTGGGACTGGACCTGAAGTACACAAGCATCTGCATAAATATGTCAAGAGATATACGTAGTCACATTAACACCAAGCAACATTCAGTCATGCAGCAACATTTGTAATACATAAAAATGTAAGGTAAATAAAAGTATATCACAAATCGTCCTTAATGGTATAGAGCAGAAATTATGCTTGATTTATATGCATAATTTGATATGTACAGACAAATTGATAAAACTCATTCAATTTATAATAACAACAATATATTCTGTATCAAGAAACATCTCTCTATATATATATATATAAATATATTCCAGAGCTTTGGGTGAACAGGAAGTCCTCAAAAACCAGAACATTACCAAATTAGGAAGTGCTGAGGAACGAGTCAAGACAATTGAGGATGAACTAAGTAATTACATGTAAGTGAACCACATGACATGCTTGTTGAGAGGTCAACCTTCATATTTTTCTTGTTTCTTTTTCTTTTTTTTATATCAATTTTACATATTTATTATATGATTAATATTTTCATTGTTAATGTTATTAGAACTCGAGTGCCCTCTTTTATACATACAGAGTTTATATATTACTGCATGATTATAAACTGTACATATATATATATATATATATATATATATATATATATATATATATATATATATATATATATGCTAGCAGTACCCATGGAATTTCCAGTTATTTTGAAAATTGTATGATGAAATTGTATATTTCTCTGATTCTTGGGAAGATATAAAATTCCATGTAGGCAGTATTGAAAAGTCAATTAATCAGTCTGTGAACAAACAAACAAGCAGAATTGTAATATATATATCATCCATTTTATATTTTTTTTCTATGATTGCATGCATCATACAGAATTTGTTGAGGCAGCTGGAGGCTTTCTGTCACCAATTCTCACCTGTTTCCAAGCAAGGTAATACCTCCTGATGACCAGACATGTTTTCACATAATATTGTAAACATAGGACATTGCTTGCCCTATGGTGACACTTGTTTACAATTATCACACAGTTATAAAAAAAAGGAGACAGTAACACAGTCATGCAGACACCCACCCACACACACATGTACATATACATCTATGTATGACAAGCTTCTTTCAGTTTCCATCTCTCAAATTCATTCAAAATACTTTAATCAGGCTAGGACTATAGTAAAAAAATACTTACCTAAGGTGTCACACAGTGGGACTGAACCCCAAACTACATGGTTGGGAAGTAGCTTCTTACCACATTCACACCCGTGGCTATGGTTTATATATATAGGCCCAGGTATGGCTGTGTGGTAAGAAACTTGTTTCTCAACTGCATAGTTTAGGTTCAGTCCCACTGTGTAACACCTTGGGCAAATATCTTTACTATATAGCCAAAGCCTTTTGAGTGAACTTGGGAGATGGGAACTGAAAGTAGCCTATCGTGTATGTGTGCATGTGCATGTATGATAGTGTGTGTATGTGTGTGATGGGGTATGTGTGTATTTCTGTTTCTTGCCTTGACATTATATGATAATTGTAAATTAATGTCAATGGAATGCAAGTGGTGTCCTTCATTTCCAATATTTTGTGAAAATATGTTTGGTGATAGGAAAATTATTATTTTATTTGGAAACAGGTGAAGATTAGTGACAGGGAGGACATCTGGTTGTAGAAAATCTACTTCAACGTATTCCATCCAACTCATGTAAACATAAAAAAGTGAACTTTAAAACAATGATATATATATATATATATATATATACAGGCAGAGTCGTGGCTATGTAAGGTGCTTGCTTCCCAGTCACATGGTTCCAAGTTCAGTCCCACTGCATGGCACTTTGGGCAAGTGTCTTCTACCATAGCCTTGGGCCAACTAAAGTCTTGTGAGTGAATTCGGTAGAAAGAAAGTGAAAAGAAGCCTGTCATGTATGTGTGTGTGTGTGTCTTTGTACCAACACCACCACTTGACAACCAGTATTGGCATGTTTACATTCCTGTAACTTAGCGATTTGGCAAAAGTGTCCAATAAAATAAATACCAGGCTTTAAAAAATAAATCCTGGGGTTGATTTGTTTGGCTTTTAAGGTGGTGCCCCAGCTTGGCTGCAGTCAACTGACTGAAACAAGTAAAAGAAGCTTGCTTCCCAACCACATGGTTCCGGGTTCAGTCCCACAGCATGGCACCTTAGACAAGTGTCTTCTACTATCGCCTTGGGCCAACCAAAGCCTTGTGAGTGGAGTTGATAGACAGAAACTGAAAGAAGCCCATCATATATACATATATATATGCACATATAAATACATACATACTATGAGAATATTAAATAGGAATACAGTCTAAAAGAAAATGGTGGGTGGAAATATTGATGGGAATCAGTCTCTGAGAGATAAAAAAAAAAACATACTTAGAACTAGAGAATAATGCTTCAGGATTTTTTCCTTAATACAATACTATATGTATATAAATTCTGAAACAATGCTTTGGGCCTCAAACAAGTTATGAATGAGAAATGGATTGCAATGGTAAAATATCAAGTGAATTGTTTATTATATATCTAAGAAAGAAAGAAAGCAATCAGTATGACTTAGCTTTGTTGATATTCATAGATCCTAGTTAAGAGGTCAATGAAAATAACACATCAGGATTCTTTTTTACTCGTTATAATAAAGCACTTAAATACATACATACATTCTAAAAGAAAGACTACATTATTGGCCCTAAACAGATTATGAATGAGAAAGTGAGCTGCAGTATGTATGTGTATATATTTTATATATATATGTATGTATATGTATTAATATGTGTAAGTGTAAAGCATTGAAAAAAAAAACTTTTTATAAACCCATGTTTCAACACAAATTTGCATTGATTACTTGAAAGACAAATGATCCATCTATGCATCCATCTTCTCTGCTCATTTATTCATAGCAGGGGTTAGAGTCCTCAGGCACCTCTTCTGAAGGGTCTCGTCACAAGCAATTATGAAAAGTAATGAAGAAATACTAAATCAAGCTAATCTTCAAATCAATCTATTAAATTTACTACAAATTCTTTAAAAAAAAAGAACATAAATATATTTATATTTATATGTGCAGGAGTAGCTTGCTTACCAACCACACGGTTCTGGGTTCAGTACCACTGTGTGGCACCTTGGGCAAGTGTCTTCTACTATAGCCTCAGGTCGACCAAAGCCTTGTGAGTGGATTTAGTAGACGATGTATATGTGTGTGTCTGTGTTTGTCCCCACCAACATCGCTTGACAACCAATGCTGGTGTGTTTACGTCCCCGTAAATTAGCGGTTCGGCAAAAGTGACCGATAGAATAAGTACTAGACTTGCAAAAAATAAGTCCTGCGGTTGATTTGCTCAACTAAACATGGCCGCAGTCAAATAACTGAAAAGAATAAAAGAAAAAAGACAGGTTATGAATATTTAACAAGAACAATAGTATCTTGTATTCTGTATAACATGCCAACACCTGCACTAATTGAAAACAAAAAAGCAGAATTAAAACCCAGAGGCATTGGTCACCTTTTTCTTACCTAGTACAAAGCTACTCCTCGTTTGTCAAGGGGTCTTTGCTTCTATACAAGGTAAAGGCATTGCACATGCATGTGCACACATATATATAAAGTGTGTATGTGCATATATATTCATACTGGCTATTTTTTTACGAGTATAGGACAAAAGCCGAAAAGCTTAGTCATTCAAACGTACTTCTTATCGTTTTTATGTTTCTACACATTTCTTGAAGTAAATGCTTTCCTTTTTGTTAGAATTCAGACAATATGTACATCGAGTAGTAAAGAGTTTTGTATTCTGTTATTCTATTACTGATGGTAAGGTTGATTTATTTTCGTTTTCAAACTTAAAAAATTATTCTAAAAACGAGAAAAATAATTAAAACACACGGAACATGCCATTGTGAGGGACATAGATGTTTTGACACCGTTTTTCGATTGAATACATTTTGTTTACTTAAAAATTAGAATTTTGGAAACTAATTTTTTTTTACACCACGATTTTCGTTTTTGTTTATGTGAAATTATAAAAGAATTTGTAAGATTTGGCTGTTATTTCTAGCATGTGGAGAGACCTTCTAGGCCTAAATTTATGTGCTGTTATAAATCTTCTAAAAAAAGATTCTGGGTTCGATATATTCGACTAAAAATTCTTCAAAGCGGTGCCCCAGCATGGCCGCAGTCCAGTGACTGAAATAATATAAAGATTTTTAGAAAATTAAAAACAAAACGAAGAATAACCCAAAAATATAACGTAGGGGTGTTATTAAAAAATAACAAGAGATTTGGCTGTTATTTCTAGCATATAGAGGGACCTTCTGGGCTTAACGTTGAAAATAATCTAAAAAAAAATTCTGGGGTCGATATAATCGACTAAAAATTCCTCAAGTTGGTGCCGTAGCATGGTCGCAATCTAATGACTGCAACAAATAAAAAGAAACAAAAAACAAAATATATCACAGAAGTGGTTTTGATCAGGCTTTAAAAAATTCTGGGTTCCATACAGCCATCGAAGTATTCTTCAAGGCGGTACCCAAGCATTGCCGGCAGCAGTGTAATAACAGCAACAAGTAAAAAAAAAAAAAAAATTCTGGGGTCGATACATTCAACTAGAAATTCTAAAAACAGAAAAATAACCGAAAAATATAACCATGAGGCTTTTTTCCGGATCCCAGATCATCAGGTTACCTAATATCCGGTACAAAACCAATTGATGAGACTGGTTATACTTTGATTAATATATATGTATTATTATCATTTAACATGTTTTCGATGATAATGTAATAGTATGATGCTGATGATGACTATATATATACATGTATGTATACACACTCTGCGCACACATACACATGCATATACATAAGTGCAGTTTATGAAGATAAATATATAAAATTCACTATAAAATAGGTCATTGTGAACTAAATTAAAATCTTAACTGAAAAATATTATTGCAAAAGAAGGTTTCTCTTCATCAATATAAATAAAATTAGGTCTAGTGGAAGCAAAATGGAAGCAGTGAAGTATCAATCTAGACGGGTTTTCTTTGAAACAAAATAACTATTTCAGCTCAGTTTCCAATGATTTGGATAACTTTTCAATGTGGTTATAAATACATTCAATACAAATCAACAGACATGCAGTGCGTAACTAGCACGTCTTGACTGCACACCACTGGAAGAAAAACATATAAAACTCACTATAAAATAGGTCATTGTGAACTGCATTACTAATATCTTAACTGAAAAATATATTAAAGCAAAAAAAGGTTTCTTTTTATCAATATAAATAAAATTAGGTCATGAAAAACTATTTAGTACAGTCCATTATCATTCTACCCAAAGACATTTTAATGTCTGTTTCCTTATTGGCATAGATTGTTAATATCTGTTGTAACATTATGTAGATCAAATGATTACTAAAAAAATATTTCCTTTAATAATCTGCTGTATTTACACATCCACCAGGCATCATCCAGACACTTGATGATCTTAATCTATTGGATGATTATTTAATGTTGAAAAGTGCCCAGGCTAGATAAATTCTTTTTTTTTTTAAATGGGAAGAAAACAGAAAATTTATTGTCAAATGATACCTTATTCACCTGAACTTTGGTAATTTTTGATTGAAACTACTTTTCTTAAGATAACTAATGTATGTCTTTGCAAGAAAAATCTTAACATTTTACTTCATACTTAAAATTATGTATTCCCTAAATCTTTGCATTAGAAACTCAAAACTTCTTTGCAAGTAAAATATGTGGTTCACATGAATGATGAAATATGATACAACAAATTGTTCATCATGAAGCAACAAAATTTATTTTTACTTAGTCCAAAAGTTCATGTTTACAATGTGTGTGTGTGTGTGTGTGTGTGAGAGAGAGAGAGAAATCGGTTGTCAAAAATCAAGTAGTTCTGGTTGGCTGTGAGTCAAAACTAGAGTGATTAAGAGAGATGAATTGGTCCATTTAACATCAATCCCTTTTATGTGCTACTCTAGAAGTTTTGGTATAAGTATGGAACAAATTAAATCATCCAAGCACTAAAGACTCTCCATTTCCCATGTATATTATATAAGGCCTAATTTGAATAATTAACTTTTTTCTTATATTTCTTTTGAAATGCACCATCTGTTTCAATTAAAAAATTATGGAAAATTTAGTAAAATAATTTTGATGTTATTAAGCTGGTATTTGGAACATAAATTAACATGATATTTTAATGGAAGTTTTCAATTTAGATCACTTGAAAGCAATAAGTTTGTATCATAGAACCAGTTACAGTCTCAGGTGGGTTGGATCAAAAGGGTTAATTTGCAGATAGATAAAATGTTCAGAGAACTTCATTGTTTCTCTTAAACCAAGAAAATTCCCTAACACCAACTGGTTTTTCGCTGCTAGTGTTTCAAAATGCTCTAGAAAGGCTAATTAATATCAATACCTTGCACATTTTCTGGCAAATCAGAATAAAAATCATAAAAAGTAAAATTTCTCTCAGATTAAAAAAAAAAAGAGTCTGGATTGTTTGGCCTGGTCATGCTTTTTTACAGGTGACTGCAAGCAAAAGACACAACCCCTACTGTTGTTTACAATCAGCTGATACACACGAAGATGAAGGAAAATACAAACTCACCCACGTGCACACACACACACACACACACACACACAGGTGTCCTTAGTTTTTCTCAACCTTTATTGACCTGCGACTATAGTTTAAACTGCCAACTGACAATATTCATGCAGTTGGACTGAACCTCTAACCACTGCATGGCAACTTGGGTACGTATCTTCTTTGATAACCCCAAGCCAACTAGAGTCTTGTGAGTGAATTTGATAAATAGAAACTGAAAGAAGTCCATCATACACACACATATATGTATGTAATTGTGTGTGCATGTTTGTGTTTCCTTGTCTTGACATGGTGTAATAATTGCGAATGAGTGTTACTATCATTCAAGCAGCATTACTTCTTTCTAGTATTCTGCAAAAAAAGCCATCTCTAGCCTTGCTTAGGAAAAGGTGAAGGTAGATGACAGGAAGGGCATCCAGCTGTAGACAATATGCCTCACTAAACTTCATCTGACCCATAAAACAAATAAAGGGATAAAAATATTGATGTTACATTTATTGTCCAGTTACAGTCATTTCAGTAACAGGAGTAGGGTAAGTAAATCATTCAACATGCTGGAACCCATAGAAACAATGGTTATTTAACTGTATGCCCGTGTGTGTGTGTGCTCAACCTATGCTGGTGTGGAAAATGGATGTTAAATAATAATGATGATGATGATATATGTATGATGCATGCATATACATACATATAGAGAAATCACACTCATATATGCATTTACAATTATATTTGTTTTTCATTGCAGACAACAAAATGAAGATTTGAAACGAGAAATCCTCAAAGCTGAGCGAGATTTTCGTGCACAGGTGACGCTTGATATATACATATATGTGGGTGTGTATGAATGCATGTGTGTGTGTATACATGTGCTAATACATATGAAGACGCATAACAGATAAATATTTATATATCATGTTCCACTCTCCAAAATGTATATAAAAGATTTGAGATTGTTTCAATTTTATCAAAATTTCTGTAGCATTTTGAAATAATATTGTTAAACCAATTTTGTTTCCTTAAAAATACAAAGTCATACAAATATATTCCTACATTGTTAAATGCCAACAACAAATACATAAAACATATAGATTGCGAAAAATAAATGGCACATAAAATATAGATACATAGAAGAAGCAAGGAATTGGAATGTTTTCTATGTTCTAAGATCAAAATCTGCCAAATTGCAATTGGTGGACTATGGTTGATAATCATTATTATTATGGTTATGTTATTTTCTTTCTTTGCAGATTGCAGCAAATGAAAAGAAAGCTCATGAGAATTGGGTAATGTATTATTATTTTTATTATTATTATTGAGTGAGAGAGTAGTGCATGCCATCAAAATGACACTGGGGTAAAATATACGAAACCCATTCTACCCATCATGACTAGCCATCTGACAAGGGTACACTAGGCACATGCATCACAACCACATGTGCGCAACATGGTGATCTCATATAAAGATAAACAGCACATGACCTTGCAGGTGGGGACCAGTTAAACTTTTCTTCAGGTCGTGTAGCCCATCCTGCTCAAAAGGTCCCTGAGTAAGGGTTGTTGAAGGGTGTTGAGTGAAACACTCATGTTTCCAGAGGTGAATTATTCAAACCCCAAAGAATTCCTCTCAACACATGGCTATGATGCTCCCCCACTACTTCTGCTTGTGATCAGAGATGCTCATATCATCAGCCACTAAGGGACATACTCTAAGGGACTGGTTATGGTCAAACAATTGACCAGCAAAACTATGGTATTGAGCAGAGTATTTGCTGCAGCTCATCTTTTATACCAAGACAAAACAATGTACATGATAACACTTCCAATCAGTTAAGAACAGAAGCCATGAGAGCCACCACCTGGTGCTGCATAGGGGTATTTATTATTATTGACAGGTGCGAAAATTAACGCGGAAAAGTCAATGGGCTTGCAACTAGGCACCTGGAGGGGCAAGTCCATGCCGTCCAACAGCGTCGTAGGGCGCTGGACAGAAGGACCCATTAAACTGCTCGGGGTCTGGTTCGGTCCGGACCTCCAGTTGGAGAAAAACTGGGAAGAAGTGACGAACAGGGTGGCCAACCTCACCCAGAAATGGGCTGAGAGGAAGCTCTCCTTGAAAGGTCGAGCGGAGGTGGCGAATGCGTACATCGCATCCGTCATCTATTACCGTTTGACCGTCGTCCCTTGTCCCGACCGCTGGTTAACCAAGATAGTACGCTTGCTCTTCAACTTTTTGTGGAAGGGTCAGGTACCACTGGTCAGGCGCTCCATCTGCTGTCAACAGCCGCTGAACGGAGGCCTTGGCATGCCGTGGTTGCTGATGCGCAAACATGCGCTCAGGCTACGACATCTCAAGCGTTTCGTGGACGGTGAACAGGTGTGGTCGCCTTTCGTCAGACGCTATTTTCCGCAGCTCGTTTCTTTAACAGAGCTGCAATCCTGGATCAAATGTAGACCGAGAAAGGGCGCTTGGCACCTCGAGTGCCGCCAAACTCTCACTGCCCTCAGTCAGGCGGGCAGTGCGATCGGTAGTAGCTCCACTCTAGCGTTCTATAGAGGGTTAGTGGGAGAAAAGTGCGACGACGTTCTCGGGGAAACTCTAGGCGTCGAGGATAATCAGCTAAGCAGTCTGTTCAGGAGAACTTTTGGGCCAGGGCCCATGGATAATTTCCAAAGGTCCCTCGCCTGGCAGTGCTACCGAGGTGCGCTACCTGTTCAAGATAAACTCTACCGACATGGAAGTGCCGTCAACCGGGCCTGCCCGAGGTGCGCTCAGGACGACAAAACCGTTCTGCACGCACTCGTCCAATGCCCGAGCATTGCTGACCTGTGGGTCTATATCGAACAGCGACTGTCACGTGTAGGACGGATCCAGTTATCAGCAGGATCCATCATGAGAATTGACCCGCCGACCTCCTTTAACCAGGAGGGCAAGGCAATTTTCCTATGCCTAGTGGCTGTAGCGAAAGAGGTGATATGGTGGACCCGTTTGAAAGGGCTAAAGACAGACACTTTCCTCTTTGGCCAAGGCCTCATCAACTTTTTCAAGTTCCACTTGAGAAGGAAGATGAGAGTAGAGAGGGAAGTGCTGTCTCATAGCAAATTCGTTGAAAGATGGGTGACTGTTGGAAGAATGGCCAGTATAAACGGACCAATTCTGAGAATACACCTGTAGGAAAAAAAGGTAATGTAAAAGGAGAAAGGGCTCTATACCCCTTTCTTATTTTTTCTGACCAGGCTCCCATGGTTTTATGGGTTTTTCCATGTGTAACATTTCCTTTTTCGAAGCGCCTCCCCCTTCGGGGGTTTCTACTTATTTATTTATCTATTTATTTATCTATTTATTCATTATATCTTTCTCCGTTTTCTTCCTCTGTTTAGACGAACTTTCCTACCTTTTCAGACAAAACCTTTTGTAACCTTCGTCCTGTCTTTGTCCTTATATGTTTTTAATTGATATTAGCCCTTGTGGCCAATAAAACGAATTAATTATTATTATTATTATTATTATTATTAGTAGTAGTAGTAGTAGTAGTAGTATGTGGGGCAAGCTGGCAGAATTATTACCATGCCAGACACAATGCTCAAGGGCGTTTCTTCCAACTTTACATTCTGAGTTGAAATTTTGTGGAGGTCAACATTGCCTTTCATCTTTCATGGTCAATAAAAGAAGTACCAGTTGAGTGCTGGCATTGATGTAATCACCTAGTCCCTCTGCCCGAGATTGCTGGCCTTGTGTCAGAATTTGAAACCATTATTGTTATTATTATTATCGTTAATATTATTATTGTTTATGATCACATAATTATCAAATAATAGTTACATAATTATTATAATAATTATTACTATTCAACTGCTTCACCTCATCTTCCTTTTTTGCCTTTTTCTGCTTCTTGTAACCAGTATGTGTCTTTACATTAGGAATCTCTTTTCCCATTAGCTTTGGTAGATTTTCAGTTTAATGTTGACAGTAAGAAATACTTCTTTACATATAAGAAATACTTCTTTACATGTAAGAAATTAGCCTTGAATACCTATAACAAACAAAGTTGCCTTCAACATAGCATGTTTAGAGAGCATTCTTCTTTATGAAGCTGAAACCTGAACTCTGAAGAAGGAGCTTCAAGAGTGTCTTGAGGATACATGTACCAGGCTTCTCATGAGTGCTCAAAGTGTCTCACAGTTTGAGCACAGGACCAAAGAAGATTTATGGACACATTCCACCTGCGTCTACTGTTATTGATCAATGCAGGATAAGCTTTTCTGGCCACTGTTATTATACTGAGCTGAAAGCCTTATCAAATGCTACGTTTTGGAGACTTCCATATCCTAACAGAGAAAGATGACCATTCAAGCACTATTATTATGTCAGTTATAATACTGTTGCTATTGCATGATTCAGTTCATAAACAAGCACATCTCTGTGTACCTTAGAGCTTCTTTTCTGTCAATCTTTTTTACTGCTTTCATTCAGGGTTATTTTAAAGCAGTTTTAACAATAACACCATAACATTTACTGATGAGGAGACTCAATACTAAAAGTAGAGCAAAAATTTCTTATAAAATCTGTTTTGACTGTAGCTTTAAGTTTTACCTGTTTGTTTGTTCTTTCTGAAATTGTATAGGGAAAAGTATTTGCCAAAAATGTTATGGAAGATATACTGTAAGGGTTTCTCAAGGATCTGAAAAAGTTCCTGGAGACATTGGTTTTCATATAGATGAGGAGGGTGGCCCATACCAAATCAGCTGTCTGCATCTACTCTTTCTACTATAGTGGGTAGATGTTTATACACAAATGCTGTGTTGAGCACTCATTTTCACTGTTCAACATTAGCATGTGTATATGTGTGTGTGTGTGTGTGTGTAGATAGATAGATAGATAGATAGATATAAAACCCATGCCAGCATAGAAAACAGAAGTTAAAGGATGATGATAATAAAAATGTTCCCAGAGACAATTAAGCTTTAAAAAAATCATCACACGGCCCAGATTACTGCCAGAATAAGTTAGTGTCACATTTTTTTCACTAGGATCAGTCAGAGTTCTCAGGGTCACCCAACCCATATTAGATAGGCAAGTGCTTGGGGAATTCCTGCTACATTTTCTGATATGGATCTCTGTACTTATGCAGCCTCTAAGGACCAGCTTGAGCTTAGTGTCTGGACTAAAATTAATTTTGTCATTATAGCCAGCTCTCCTAAGAGCCTCATTTTAGTATTCTGCATTATTAGTGGAAAGGTTGGAAAACCTAATTGAAATATTTTTAAGCCATCATACATCTGCCAGTCTTTATAGCTGTTGGATCAACTTCAAGTAGTCTCTCTCTCCCTCTCTCTCTCTCTCCCCCTCTCTCTCTCTCCACGCACACACACATTCTCCTCATTTTCTGCAATGGCTCAAATTATTGTTTCAATGCTTCTTCTGTGTCAGTGAAGTTAAATGTACCCTATCATTCCTTTTATACTGCTGACTATGATGTCCCCTAATACTCATCTGCTGATCAGTGTACAGTCTGTAGTAAGTCAACTGCTGAGTCCTTGCTCTTTATTATCTGTAACACCTGCTTGGAGTGCCAAACTGCAGTGCACTTCCATGAACTGTTCTTTGATGGTTGTTGTATCTTCAACAGAATTATCAACAAGATCTTACTGGTGATGATGATGACAGTTATGATATGGTACTCCAAGCAACCAGCAGTTCTTGCAGCATTGGAAAATGTAGCAAAAACTGTCTGCATCTAGGCCATTGGCTACTTACCTTAGAAATATCACTTGGTACTTAGCTTGGTAAGAACCTTCATCATTATGTCATCTTTTGCTTTCAGTAACTCTGCAGGAAGGTTATCAACACCTACTGCTTTGTGGTCAAGCAAGTACTGAATTGCTTCCATCACTTCGGCTTCCAGAATTTCTGACTAGCATGCAATCCAACATGTTACAGTCACTCTTATTGTCACCATTTGGATATTCCGAGACATTCTGGTAAAGTTTCTCTTCATACTTCCACATCTTTGGGACATGCTTCAGATCAGAATTTGGCTCTCCTTATTGTTGATGTTTTTTTTTATGTTTCAGTTGAAAATTTTTGCTAAGATTTTTGGTGACACTACAAAACATTCTGAAGCTATTATAGTGAAGGCCATCCTATGCTCTACACTGTCTTTCCAACCATGAGGCCATGTCCTCCTTAATTTTGTTCTGCACTGTGAGCCATTTTCTTTTCTCTGATCATCCTCCTCCGAAGAAAAACAATGTATGCCTCTACAACATAGCAGTTAAGAACTCTAAGATGAACTTTACTTAATGAGCTGTTTGAAGATTTTAAGCTGATTATGACCACAGCAGATACTAAGTAAAAAAGCTAAGGATGCATGTCTGTGTGTACACAATACATGCACACAACATTTTTCATATATATATATATAAACATTCACATTTTGTTTACTTTACATATCATCATAATAATCTATATTATTTATAAGTTAACAATTATCACTAATTTTTTCTATTTTTTTATTTTGGCAGCTGGCCACCCGCTGTGCGGAACGTGAATTAAAAGAATCAAAGCATGAATGTGCTGTATTACGCCAAAAGTAAGTATGATTAGACATTGTTTTCACTGGAGCAACATGAAAATTAAGGATCTTGTTTAAGAACACAACACAGGGCCTCGTCTGGGAATCAAACTCATTACCTCATGATTGTGAGCCCAATGCTTTAACCACTGAGCCATGTGTCTATATATATATATATATATATATATATATATATATATATATATCATTTACACACTACCTTGTGTGAATAACATTCTTCTTATGATCAATTCTAGGCTTTGTCACTAACTCAGTTTGTAACCAAATTAGATGATGTTTACAATTTTAGATTGGTCACATCATAAGCTACATTTCGAGCTAAAAAAATTTTAAATTGGTTTGGTAGAAAAAAAGTTTGAGCCAAATATGCGAGGTCATAAACAGGAGAATAATGCCTGAAATCAACTTTGAGTACAAATTTTTTTTTTTTTCAATAAATTTATATTTTATTTTAGCTTATACGATCCATCTCAACGACAGGAGTCTATCCATGTTAGTTATATGCAAAAATATTCAATAGAAAAAGTACTGAAGTAAAAACCAACGAAAAATAGGAGATCATCATCATTGTTTAACATCCGCTTTCCATGCTAGCATGGGTTGGACGATTTGACTGAGGACTGGCAAGCCAGAAGGCTGCACCAGGCTCCAATCTGATCTGGCAGAGTTTCTACAGCTGGATGCCCTTCCTAACGCCAACCACTCTGAGAGTGTAGTGGGTGCTTTTATGTGCCACCGGCACGAAGGCCAGTCAGGCGGTACTGGCAACAGCCACGCTCAAAATGGTGTTTTTTATGTGCCACCTGCATGGGAGCCAGTTCAGCGGCACTGGCAACGACCTCGCTCGAATTATTTTCTAATGTGCTACCAGCACAAGTGCTAGAAGGTAATGCTGGTAACGGTTACACTCAAATGGTGCCATTTACGGGCCACTAGCACGGAAGCCAGACAGCTGCTCTGGCAATGAACACGCTTGGACAGTGCTGTTAGTGCTCCACTAGTGCAGGTGCCAGTCATCGAATATGGTTCAATTACGATTTCGATTTCGCTTGCCCCAACAGGTCTTTGCAAACAGAGTTTAGTGTCCAATGAAGGAGAGGTTGGCATGGGTGCCAGTCGTCGGATTCGGTTCGATTTCAATTTCAGATTCCAAATTCACTTGCCTCAACAGGTCTTCGCAAGCAGTTTTTAGTGTCCAATGAAGTAAAGATACAAATAAATGAGCTGGCTACACTTCTGGCAGAGGCCACAGATTATGCTCTCGCTTGGTTTGCTGGGTCTTCTCACGTACTGCATATTTCCAAAGGTCCCGGTCACTAATCATTGCCTCGGTGAGGCCTAAAGTTCGAAGGTCTTGCTTCACCACCTCATCCCAGGTCTTCCTGGGCCTACCTCTTCCACGGGTTCCCTCAACTGCTAGGGTGTGACACTTTTTCACACAGCTATCCTCATCCATTCTCACCACATGACCATATCAGTGCAATCGTCTCTCTTGCACACCACAACTGATACTTCTTAGGTCTAACTTTTCTCTCAAGGTACTTACACTCTGTCGAGTATGCACACTGACATTACACATCCATTGGAGCATACTGGCTTTGTTTCTTGCGAGTTTACACAGTCATGGCTCCTGTTTCACTGTCATGTAGCATGGCTGTTCGTACACATGCATCATACAGTCTGCCTTTTAGTCTGAGTGAGAGGCCCTTTGTCGCCAGCAGAGGTAAGAGCTCTCTAAACTTTGCCCAGGCTATTCATATTCTAGCAGTTACACTTTCAGCGCACCCTCCCCCGCTACAAACTTGGTCACCTAGGTAATGGCAGCTATCAACTACTTCTAGTTTTTCTCCCTGGAGTGTGGCAGAAGTTGTTTTCTGCACATTCTCAGTGTTTATTGCTCCTGAGCATCATCCACATACAAAAACTATCTTGCTAGTTAACCTTCCTTTCATATTGCTGCACCTCTTATGTGTCCATAGCTTACACTGGGTACATCTTATGGAGTTACTACCTATGCCTTTTCTGCAGAGCGAGCAGGGCCATCTACCTGAAGGGGTTTGTGTGTTGTCTACCTTCCTACTTATTAAGACTTTGGTTTTAGCTAGGTTGACTCTAAGGCCCTTCGATTCTAGTCCTTGCTTCCACACCTAAAACTTCTCTTCTAGTTCTGATAGTGACTCAGCAATTAGGGCAAGGTCATCAGCATAGAGCAGCTCCCAGAGGCATACTGTCTTGAATTCCTCTGTTATTGCTTGGAGGACTATGATAAATAGGAGGGGGCTGAGGACTGAACCTTGGTGGACCCCTACCTCTACCCGGAATTCTTCACTGTACTCGTTGCCAACCTTCACCTTACTGACAGTGTCTCTGTACATGGCTCGCACAGCTCTCACTAGCCATTCTTCTATCCCTAGTTTCCTCATTAACCACCAGATAAGGGATCGGGGGACCCTGTCAGATTCTCTTCTTACAGCATAGTTGGTATATTCTCATACCTCTTCTTGCTAGCCCTTCTTATTACATATAGATATAACTCATTTATGTCTTTACTTTATAATAAAATTAGTATTATATTAATATTCACTATTATATAAAAAATTATTTGCCATAATGAATTTTTGCACTTTCTTTTTTTGTGCATTTGTATTATACACTTTGTTTCAATATAAACATTTTATATACAGTGAAGATATAGGATCTAATATTTTTTGCAATTATAATTACATTTCTCATTATCCTAAAAAATTATCAGTTTTAAAGGAAATAAATATACAGGCAGGTTTCATTTAATTCAAATATTTTTTAACAAAAGAATATTTATTAGTTTTATTGCATTGCCTGGAAAAAAAGTGGATTTATTGCTTTGAAAAATGCAGGTGCATGTATATTAATATTCTTAAAGTTATTATACCTGGAAAGGTACAGAACAAGATTTCTACAGTAGAATTAGCCTAATTTGTCACCTCTAAAGGAAACTAAAAAGTACTTAAAATTAAAATTCTACTGTACTTAAAATATTGCAACCAAGAATAACATTTTAAAAATAAAAATACATTATATTAGGTAATTTTGAGATAATTTATTTTATTTATTATGAGAATCTCAAAAACAAGTAAATCTTTAAAAACATGTTACAAAAATAATCAAAAATAAATTTACACAAAAATGTTTTTTTATATAATGTTGTTTGAAATATACAATTAAACTAGTCATCTTATTTAGTTGTATCAAGTACAAACAGTAAAATATGAAGTTGTAAATAATATTGCACAAGATTTTTGTTTCACTTGAATTGAAATCCCATTACAAAAAAAAAAAGTATTGTTTGCAGTAGAATGGTCATTAAATAGTTTCAAATCAACCATATGGTCAATCAATTCTTCCACATTAAAAAAAGAAAATTAATCTGCCAAATAAATCATAAGTAAAATTTATTAGTTATTAATACAGTAGAATTAGCCTAATTCGTCTTTGGCTAATTCGTTACTTTACCTAAATCGTCACTTTCAGTTTTCTCCTAGGGATGACTAATTAGGCAAATTCTACTGTATTTCTTAAAAATTAATTTTATTTTATTTCATTTTTAAAATACTGCTTTTACCAAAAATAAGCCCATGGGCTTAAATACAGACTTAAATAATATATGCTTGGTGCCTTAGCATTACTTGGTACTATGTAGAAGAGAGTTGGGTAGCTTCGTGACGGCCTCGCCAACTCCACCAGAGCTTCAATTAATAATCATAACCATCCTGGTCATCATTTCATGTCTTCAATCTGAATCTTCTTGGACCACTGCTATATGATTACCAGAACAACCTCATAAGCTCATGTATATACATTGTAAATATATACATTTTAAATTTTGTAAATATACTCTAAATATTTTATATATACAGTCTAAGTATTATGTATATTATTCACTTCAAATATTGTCGTTGATAGTCTCAAAAGTTGACAAAATACGGACTCTTTTCAGACATTTAATGATTGTACTTTGCTAATTTGCTGCTAATGGTATGTGCTAATTATTATAGGTTAACAGAGCTTGAGCGACGATCGGGTCCAGTTCCAGTCCCTCTCATCCGGCCATTAGCTACACGGAATGTTATGCCAGCTGGTGAGTTTGAAAGCTTGCATTTCCTTTGCTCTTTGTGGTTATATGTGTGTTTGTTTGGCAGTATTTTGTATGTATTTCAGTGCTTGTGCATAATAAATGTGTGTGTGTGTGTGTGTGTATACCAGGTGATGAAATTTGTAGAGAGTTATAACCCCAATTAATTAGGAGCAGAATTAGATGAAATGCAGTTTGGCTTTATGCCAGGGAGAAGCACTATTACTGCTGTTTTCATAGTCAGGCAACTGTAAGATGAATATTCAGCTCAGAATAAGTTGTTGTACCTGGCATTTGTTGATCTGGAGAAAGACTCACTCTGTAATATGGTGGTCTCTAGGGATACACAAATGATTTGTGAAAGTAGTTCAGGTCATGTACAGAGATGCTGTTAATAAGGTAAGAGTTGGCTATGAGTATAATGACAAAGTGACAAATTTAGTGTTCAAGTAGGTGTTCACCAAGGCTCAGTCCTCATCCCCCTCTTATTCATCATCATCCTCCAGGTCATAACATTTAAGACTGATTGCCCATGTGAACTGCTATATGCAGATGATCTTGGTTTCATAGCAAAATCTGTAACAGAACTAGACATTAACATTTGACTTTCATAAATTTCATAGTGCAAATGCCAAGAACAATAGGAAGAAACTTGTAGACAACTTTGGATTGAGTTTCGAATCTTGGCTAAGAATCTCAGAAGCTATTTGCTATTAAGGTCCTCGTAAGCAAGACATGACTTTTCCCACTTCAGGTAAATGGTCCTGTCTGATATATGGGAAAGGTGAAGGCAGGAATTCCATTCGGTGTACTCAGTGCAATCTATGGACACACAAGAGGTGCAGTGGAGTAATAGGAAGGTTAATAGAGAAAGTAGTGTTTGTATAGGGAAGGTATACAAGAGCCATAAAGTCTACAGGTACATGGAAAATTGATTTTCTCAAATGTCTCAGCTGCTGTCTAGCTGTAGTGGATAATTTTTGTTACTTAGGTGACCTAAGTAGCAGTTGAGGAGGATGTACTGAAAGTGTAATTGTTAGAATAAGAATAGAATAGAGAAAGTTCAGAGAAACTTTACCTTTGTTGGTAACCATAGGCCTTACTCTGAGTGAAAGACAGATTGTAGGATGCATCTGTACAAACAGCAATGCTTCATGGAAGTGAGACATGGGCCCTGAATGCAGAGGATGTGTAAAGATTGGAGAAGAATGAAACTAGTGTGCTCCACTGGATATGTAATGTAAGAGTACATGTGCAACAGAGCACTAGTGCATTGAGAGGACAGTTAGGCATAAGAAGAATTAGATGTAGTGTGCAAGAGAGAAACCGCTCTGGCCACATGATTTGTATGGATGAGTACAGTTGCATAAAAAGTGCTGATCATTTAAAGTAGATGAAACTTGTGAAAGAGGGTGACCCAGAAAAACACAGGACAAAGTACTGTAGGTCAATCTCCAAACACTGAGCTTTACAAAGGAAATGATAATGGACCTAGATATCTGGCACCTTGCTGTCCATCATAGCAGAATTGATATCTTAAAACCATCTTGGTAATGCTTGTTTGTGAGGGGCTCTTTCCCACTCCTACCCCTATTCTCTCTGCCTCATCAGCCTTTTCCCTCCACTTTCCATTCCCTAACACCCATCACTTCTTTAACACCTAAGAGTAGAATAGGCACTTACTACATTTCCCTGGCTTTCTCAGTTACCTCTCTTCCCCCATCATTAACACCTCACTGACCTGCTATCACCCTCAATACCCTCACATATCTACCACAACCCCAGCCCTCAAGCTTCTCTTATGTTTCTTCCCATCATTTGCTACAGTCACCTCTATCCTACCCACTCACTCAGCCCAAACCTCTGCACTACCTCATCTATTCTCACCATCCCCAATATACCTTGAGTGTATTTCCTAACACATCTTCGTCATCGTTCTCTCACTATTTCTCTCCTTATCCTACTCTCTAATTTACTCTCCTTATATCACTCTCTGACTCACTCTCCTTTCTTTTCCAACTGGGGTGTCTATGTATCTACTCTACAGCATGATACCTATCTCTGTCCCTCTACACCTTTAATCTCTCAAGTTGCACAAAGCCACACACCCCTCAATACTACTCCCAGCTGAGAGGTTTTTGTTGGGCAAGGTTCTTGGTGTGACCTTGTCAGTGCCACATAAAAAGCATCCAGTACACTCTGTGAAGTGGTTGATGTTAGGAAGGGTATCCAGCTGTAGAAATCATACCAAAAGAGACAATGGAGCCTGGTATGACTCCCAGCCTTGCCAGCGCCTCTCAAACTGTCCAACCTAAGCCAGCATGGAAAACAGACATTAAATGATGATGGTCACACACACTCATATCATTGTTGCAATAATCATTGTTTTAATTTCTAATTTTCCATGCTGCCATGGATCAGATAGAATTCACTGAAGCACATATTCTACAGGCAGACGCCTTTCCTATCATAACCCTCACCTGTTTCCAAGCAGTGGTGGGACATGTCCCCACCAAAGATTGGAAATAAACAGCACCTCTTGTATATGTCAGTGACATGTATTTACAACTATGTCATGTCAAAGTAAGCAGATACAAACATGTATACACACACACACACACACACACACACACACACACACACACACACACACACACACACACATACATATACAGCACACACACACACACACACACACACACACACACACACAGATGTATATATATATATATATATATATATATATATGCTGTTTCCATCTACCAGATCCATCCACTCACAAGGCTTTGGTTAGTTCAAGGGTATACAGTATGATACTTATCCAAGATGCCATACAGTGGAATTGAATCCCAAACCGTGAGGCTGGGATGCAAATTTTTTAACCACACAGCTGTGTGTGTGTGTGTGTGTGTGTAGCCAAGGCTGTGTGGAATTTTCAGGACATTTATAAAGAGAAAGTCTTGCAGCTGTTTCTGGGATATTAGGGAATACCCCTTCATCAGAGATGATGCTAGAAAAAAAAAAGTGAAAAGCGGAGTGTTAGTTAGTGGTCAACATATTATGAGGAGGGGAATGGGAGAGGAGTAGGGGAGGGGTAGGAAGAGATAAGAATGTAAGTAATGAATATGTGTGAGGTGGGGTGATATGTTAGAATGGCATTAAGGGATGGGTACAGAAAAAGGTAGAGGAGGATTGTTTCCTAAGGTGAGAGGAGGAGTGTTTTCTAAACCACAAATTGAAAGGGAAAAATACTAAGAATGGTCAGGTATCTATAAATAGACTTATGTGTTTATTCACTTTTTTTTCACTTCCTTAAACTGTTTCATTTTCTCTTTTTGTTTTCAGTCTCTCTTCTTCTTTCTTTCCTTCTTCTTTTCTCACCTTTTCCTTTTACCTTTCTCTACATTTTAACATACACATCTCTTCTCCCCTCTCTATCGTCTTAATACTAGCACAACAGTTTCATATTTTCATTCACACCACGAGACCCCTTTGAATGAACAGCACATAGAATCTACATCTCGACACTTTCTGTTTGTGATGACAAAATATGAACTCCTATTGGAATTTACAAACCACAGACAGGAAGCATTTCTACCGCTTCTACACACCACTTTCCTTGGATAATGGAACTGGAACTATAACATCTTTATAGATTTTTATTTTTATTTCTACATTCATTCTCCTATTTTACTATATACTCCTTATTTGCTTCTTTTTCCAAAATAACTCCATCTCTGATGAAGGGATATCCCTAATATCCCAGAAACAGCTGTAAGACTAACTTTCTCTTTATAAATGTTCTGAAAATTCCACACAGCCTTGGCTTTTCTGTCTCATTTTATTTAACATATACAACCTCATACAAGACCCACATTAAATTCCTCACTCGTATGATTATCAAACCGAGAGTTTAACTATGGTCTTTCCATGCAACTTACATAATGTTACCTGCCACCTTGGGTGTTCTGGATACCAATACCTCTCATACACACACACACACACACTATATATATATATATATATATATATATATATATATATATATATACATCATCATCGTTTAACGTCTGCTTTCTAGGCTGGCATGGGGTGGACAGTTTGACTGAGGACTGGCAAGCCAGAAAGTTGCACCAGGCTCCAATCTCTTCTGGTGAAGTGTCTACAGCTGGATGCCCTTCCTAATGCCAACTACTCCAAGAATGTAGTAGGTGATTTTTACATGCCATGAGGGCCAGTTGCGTGGTACTGGCAAAAACCACACTTGAATGGTTCTTTTTATGTGCCACTGGCACGGGACCAGTCAAGCAGCACTGGTGTCGACCATGCTTGAATGGTGCTAACCATGTGCCACCAGTACGGTACCAATCAGGTGTTACTGTCATCGGCCACAACAATGACTTCACTTGACTCAACAGGTCTTTGCAAGTGCAGTTTATTAGGTACTCTTAAATGGGCCAGTTATGCCGCACTGGCATAGACCACAATTGTGGTCTCACTTTGCTTGCCAGGTTTTCTCAAGCACAGCATATCTCCAAAGGTCTTATATATATATATATATACTACCAGATATACCCGTCATTGCTCAGGATTAAAATAGTATGTTTTTTTGTTTTGTTTTACTTGTTTTGGTCATGTAACTGGCGACATGCTGGAGCATCCTCTTTATTCGAAGAAATCAACATCGGTTGTCAAGCAATGGTGTGGGTACAAAAACACAGACACACACACGCATGTATATGTTTGTATGTATATATATATATATATATATATATATATATATATATATATATATATATATATACATACATATATATATATATATATATATATATATACATACATACATATATATATATATATTTATATATATATATATATATATATATATATATATATATATATATATATATATATATATGTGTGTGTGTGTGTGCATACATACATAAATATATGTCCAACCCATGCTAGCATGAAAAACACATTAAATGATGAGGATGATGATGACATGAGATTCTTGAGTGTAATTTGAGGGAAATGTAGCTGCTATTTTTAGCAAGTCAAGATAACATATGCAGTAGGGGTGTGATTAAATGATTTGGCTTATACAATCTAGCTGTTCAAAACATTAAAATTTAATAACTGTTTTAAAAAGCTGTCATAGAGATAGCAATAGAAATATGAACCAATTAATACCATTACTATTCTTCACTCTCTCACCAACTCTGTATATATGTCTCTCATTTTATATCTGACTACTTTCACCTCCTTCTCTCCTGTTCTCTATCTTTTTCTCCTGGGTGGTTTTATGTATAACCTGTTTCTTTATTATATTTAGTTGAACATGTTTGCCAATTTTTTGAAAATGTATTGTTTCCTGTTTAATATTTTTTTTTTCTTTCATTTCATTTTATTTTGTTCTGAATTACTTGGTGCACTCTGTGCGTGTGTGCATGCACACACCCACACACCCACGTGCACCCCCTCTCCCTCAACCATATGTATTTCTTTATTCGTCTTCTATATTTAGGTCTTATCAATGGTCCACCTCCATTGATGGAAGGTGAACTCCACCGAATACCGCTGTCAACACCTCCTGGTGAAGTGCCACATGGAAGAAGTCCACATTTAGCTGCTGGTATTCCTGGAAATGTAAGGTCTGTATAGCAGTTTTATGTATGTAGAAAGATATATTTATTTATCTATTTATTTACTTAGAAGACTGGTTGAGGTTTCTTTTTTTTAAAAGTGGTTTCTATGAAAATGGATGTGTGGGTATATATATCTTTTATTTTTTACTTATTCCAGTCGTATATATCATTCATTTTTACGTCTACTTTTCCATGTGGTCATTGGTTGAACTGTTCACCATAGTATCTTTCCACTTCTTCCTCAACTTCAGATCAGACCTGACTTCTTTTACACATGTCTTCAATTTTCCTTTTCTACAGACTTCTTCCACTTGCATTGATTGACACCTTTTCTTTTTACCCAATTATCATTCTTCATGTACATTACATGTCTATACCAGCACAGTCTTCTCTCCTTCATACTGCTGCTGATACTTTTAATGTCTCTCACTTTTGTTTTATTGTTCATGCACCCAGACATAACACATCCAACAAAACATGCTCACTCCAGCTCTTTCCAATCTTTGCATATCTTCACATTCAGCATCCACATCTCATGACTGTACAGTATCACACTTCATCCACAAGAATCCTACAGTCTGACACTCATTCAGAAAATTAACATATTTGTTTTCACCAAAAGTAATGGCTTTTTGTACTTTTACCACATAATCCTTACTCTGGCTACTAGGCGTTCATGACCCTCACCCCCACCCACCTTCACTTCAGATTAAATTATTTAGGTAAGAAGTTGCCAACTCCTGCTAACAAGTTTCCTGTGCAGTTGAAGGACAGGTACTACTATGTATGTACTACATATAAAATCCCTCACTATCATACTACTTCAGACCCTACACCACCTTTTGTGCACTCGTTGTTTGTTTGTAGACATTATCAATCTCCTAACTACACACTTGATACATTATATTAAACATAGTCACTTCCCATTTAGTAGCTCTATTCTGTTTCCTTTTCTGCTAACTAAAATGTTTGTATTTTGGTGAGGTAACTTTAAAGCCACTTGATTTAAGACTCCCCTTCCACATTTTTCAACTGATTTAGGCTATGAGAAGTAGGTTGTTGGTATACAGGAGTTACTGTGAACAGCCAGTCCTGAACTTTTCTTATGGTTTGCAGAACAATGATAAACAAGAGAGAACTGAAAAATGTAGGCCTGATGGACTCCTACCTGCAGCTTACATTCCTCACTAAGCTTGTTCAAACTTTCACATTGCTGACACCACTCTAGTACATGGCTTGCATAGTTTCCATAAGTCATTCTTCTACTCCTAGTTTTCCTATAGAGCATGGTACCCAGTGAAATGCCTTCTCCAAACCAATAAATTCTAAGTTTTATGATATACTCCTGGTAAAGAAAAGTTTTTGTAGCTGTCTCACTATGAAGAGGTAGACACAAACAAATTCATCTAAACTAGTTCCTTTGGATTAACTTTATTATAACACCTCTTTGCCTCCGTCTGTCAGTCTCTCTCTTTGTCTCTTATTCTCTTTCTTTTCTCTCTCTTCTACTCTCACTCTTTCTGTCCACCACTTCTCTCTCCCCTTCTCTCTCTTCTCTCCTACTTAGTCTATCAATTTAATACTTCAGTATTTACTTCAATCTAAAGCAGCTTCTTTTCCCTTGTTGCTCTTCACAATGTTGCTATTATGTCTATCATAAGGGATAACATTTCTGCACTAACTAATTCTCTGAGCAAAGCCACCATGTGCATTTTTATGTTTTTTAACCAGTTTCCTTCTCTTTCTCACCATTTTATTTTCTATTTTTTCCCCAGGGACGACATTGGATTAGAAGGACCTGGTGGTAGCAGCTCGTCAGGACACCGTCCAGACTCTCGGTCAAAGGCCCACCACATAAGGTCACCTGTGCCTCCACACCCACATCACCGTGGTGGTCCACCACCTCCTAGATTGCGTGGTGGGCCTCCACCTCCACATCCATCTCCAATGATGTCTGCAAAGGGTCACGGTCCCAATTCTGGTCCATTAAAGAAGGGCATGCCTCAACCACTCCCACCACCAGGGGATGCCATGTTTGGTCCACCACCACCACCACCAGGGGGCAGCAGTACGGATTCACATCGAAGGTCACCGATGTCCAATAAAACTCCCCCACCCCCACCACCAGGAACTCTTCCGCCTCCACCTCATCACCTTCATCATTTGCATCATCGGCCACCACCTCCGAGGATGCCAGGTGAAGGCAGGCCACCACCTCCAATGAATGTTGCTCATGGTAAGTATGCATGTGTGTATATATGTACATATATGCCATTGTCATTATCATTTTAATGCTTGTGCAGGCAGTGCAGTAAGAAGCTTGCTTCCCAACCATATTGTTCCGGGTTCAGTCCTGCTGTGTAGCATCTTGCACAAGTGTTTGCTACTATAGTCTCAGGCCAACCAAAGCTTTGTGATTGGATCTGGTAGATGGAAACTGAAAGAAACCTGTCCTATATATATATATATATATATATATATATATATCATCATCATCATCATTTAACGTCCACTTGCCATGCATGCATGGGTAGGATGGTTGACAGGAGCTGGCCAGGTAGAAAAACTATCCTAGGTTACTGTGTCTGTTTTGGCAGAGATTTTACGGTTGGCTGCCCTTCTTAACACCAACCACTCTGCAGAGTGTACTCAGTGCTTTTTACATGGCACTAGCACAGGCAAGGTTAGTTTCAGCATGATTTTTACAGCTGGATGTCCTTGCAAATGCCAACCACATTACAGTATGGACTGGATGCTTTTTAGCATGACACCAGCACTAGCAAGGTAACCAAGTAACTCGCAAGACAAGGAATTATGATTGGAGCAAGGGCATGTGAGGAGGGGAACTTGTGTCAGAGGAGGAAAGGTTAATGTGTGACAGAGAGACAGAAGCAGGTGTCTTGCTGCAACAGAGGGGGTATTAGAGGAGATGATCCAGTATCAGATGAAAGGTTAAGCAGAAATGTATACGTCACTAAAGTGACAAAGGGCACTAATCAACACCACCAGTATTGCTAGAAATAAGAGTCAAAACAATTCAGTTTCTAGCAATACTGGTGCTGATTAGTACCCTTTGTCACTTTAGTGATGTATGTATATATATATATTTATGTGTTTGTCCCCACCCACCATCGCTTGACAACTGATGTTGGTGTGTTTACATCCCTGTGACTTAGCATTTCAGCAAAACAGACCAATAGAGTAAGTACTAGGCTTGCAAAGAATAAGTCCTGGGGTTGATTTCTTTGACTAAAAAGCCCTTGGGGTGGTGCTCCAGCATTGCCCCAGTCAAATGACTGAAACAAGTAAAAGAATACATGCAACAGAATTTTATTTACATTCGACATATATGTGTCATCTTGTTTGTTGTTACCACAATGTTTCGGCTGATTTACTCTCCAGCCTTTATCAGGTGTCCTGGTGGAATTTTGAACCCACCAGGATGCCTGATGAAGGCTGGAGAGTAAATCAGCCGAAACATTGTGGTAACAACAAACAAGATGAGGACAAATATTCGTCCAATGTAAGTAATGTACAGAATCTTAAGGGAATAGTATATATCTGTGCAAAAATGCAGTTATGGTAACTTTAAAACCTTACATGTAAATATATAAATATATAATGATTGATATAAAGGAATGTGTTATAATGTAAAGGTTGATTAGGATGGGTGTTATAAAAAATTCTGTTTCATGTGAAAATAGAAAGCATGTAAGGATATAATTGTAATAATCTAAGAGGTAGGAAGATATGTGGCAGATGGGTGCTTGGCTCTGTGGCTTACAAGTTTGCTTTGCAACCACTTGGTTTCAGGTTCAGTCTCAGTGCGCAGTATTTCGGGCAAATGGCTTCTATTATAGCCTTGGACAAACTAAAACTTTGTAATTGAATTTGATGGATAGAAACTGAACGAAGCTTCATATGTGTTTGTATGTACATGGTGGTATATGTATATATATTTAGGTCTCATTGTCTTGACATGTAATTGTTGTAAACAAGAATCACTGTCATACATATATGGGGTATCATTTGTTTCCAATATTTTGTGAAAATATCTCCAGCTATGGGGGAAAATAACCTTGCTTGGTAATAGGTGAGTATTAACAACAGGAAGAGTATCCAGTCCTAGAAATTCTGCCTCAACAAATTCTGTCTAATCTATACAAGCATAAAAAAGTGAATGTTAAAACAATGGTGTATATATATACATACACGCACACATATATATATACACATAGAGAAAGATACACACACATATATTTTATTTCAGTTCATTTGTTCTTATGTCCATTTTTCCACATAAACACAAGTTATACAAATATATTATTGAGACATGATTGAAGAGCTGAATACCTTTCATATCACTAACCCTTACTTGTTTTATCAGAAAGGGATCTTTAAATTTCACACGTCTTCAAAGTTACAAATCCAACATTATTACTTATAGCTTGTGATATTTGAAAAACAGAAATGTAACCAAACACAAACACACACACACACACATATATATACATTAATCAAAGGACATACTGAGTATGTCTACCTGCTGGAAATAACAGTCAAAACTCTTATTTAAACTGACGAAAAATAACACTAATAATAACTATAGAAATCAACCATCTATGAGCAAACGGGTCAAAAAAATCTTTCAACATACCTATATAGCATCCATCTACATATTTTCTAGTATTTGGATTCCTGTGGACTGGTTTCTGCACTGGCATTATAGCCTCACTTTCCTCAGTATGTGTTACTACAATGAAAAATACCCCATCCCATCACATGCAACTGATTTGTTTTGCACCAAATCGTAGCAGTTTCAGTGTGAAAAATAATTCCAATAAGGAGGAAATAATTCAGCAGAAAATATTTATGAAAATATTATGTACTCTATTATTATCTAGGGTAATATAATTAAATTGATAATAAGAAAATTAATAATATAAGCGATTGCAGGTCCAAGAAAGCATTAAATAGCTGATGGATTAAAAATTCTGTATTAATCAGAGGATATACTGAGTATGTCAACTTGCTGGAAATAACAGTCAAAACTCTTATTTAAACTGCCGAAAATAGATAATAGAGTTCATAATATCTTCGTAAATATTTTCTGCTGAATTATTTGCTCCTTATTGGAATTATTTTCACACTGAAACTGCTATGTTTTGGTACCAAACCAATTGAGTTGCATGTGATGGATTGGGGGATTTTTTTTATCGTGGTAACATGTACTGAAGAAGGTGAATCCTCATGAATCCAAACCAGTCCTCATGAATCCAAATACTAGAAAATATATAGCTGGATGCTATATAGGTATGTTGAAAGATTTTCTTGACCTGTTTGCTTGCAGACAGTTGATTTCTGTAGTTATTACCGGTGTTATTTTTTCAGCGGTTTAAATAAGAATTTTGACTGTTATTTTCAGCAAGTAGACATACTCAGTATGTCCTTTGATTAATACAGATTTTAATCCTTCAGCTATTTAATGCTTTTTTTTGAGCGTGCAATCACCTATATTACTAATTCTGTTATTATCAATTTAATTATGTTACCCTAGATAATAATAGAGTTCATAATATCTTCGTAAATATTTTCTGCTGAGTTATTTGCTCCTTATTGAAATATATATATTTAGATGAGATGCAGTTTGGGTTCGTGCCAGGTAAAAGCACTACTGATGCCTTATTTCTAGTGAGACAGTTGCAGGAGAAATACCTAGCTAAGGATAAACCTCTGTACCTGGCTTTCGTTGACATGGAGAAAGCCTTTGACAGGGTCCCCCGATCCCTTATCTGGTGGTCAATGAGGAAACTTGGGATAGAAGAATGGTTAGTGAGAGCTGTGCGAGCCATGTACAGAGATGCTGCCAGTAAGGTGAGGGTTGGAAATGAGTACAGTAATGAATTCCGGGTAGAGGTAGGGGTCCACCAAGGTTCCGTCCTCAGCCCCCTCTTATTTACCATAGTCCTCCAGGCAATCACAGAGGAGTTCAAGACAGGTTGCCCCTGGGAGCTCCTCTATGCTGATGACCTTGCCCTAATTGCGGAGTCACTATCAGAACTAGAGGAGAAGTTTCAGGTGTGGAAGCAAGGTCTAGAATTGAAGGGCCTTAGAGTCAACCTAGCTAAAACCAAAATCCTAATAAGTAGGAAGGTAGATAAAACACAAACCCCTTCAGGTAGATGGCCCTGCTCAGTATGTAGAAAAGGAGTAGGTAGTAACTCTATAAGATGTACCCGGTGCAAGCTATGGACACATAAGAGGTGCAGCAACATCAAAGGCAGGTTAACTAGCAAGTTAGTTTTTGTTTGTGGCAGATGTTCAGGTGCAATAAAGACTGCAAACAAACAGGAAACAACTTCTATCTCATTCCAGGGTGAAAAACTAGAGGTAGTCGATAGCTTCCGCTATCTGGGCGACCAAGTTAGTAGTGGGGGTGGGTGCGCTGAAAGTGTAGCTGCTAGAATAAGAATAGCCTGGGCAAAGTTTAGAGAGCTCTTACCCCTGCTGGCGACAAAGGGACTCTCACTCAGAGTAAAAGGCAGACTGTATGACGCATGCGTACGAACAACCATGCTACATGGCAGTGAAACATGGGCTGTAACTGCTGAGGACATACGTAAGCTCGCAAGGAATGAAGCCAGTATGCTCCGTTGGATGTGTAATGTCAATGTGAATACCCGTCAGAGTGTAAGTATCTTGAGAGAAAAGCTGAACATTAGAAGCATCAGTTGTGGCGTGCAAGAGAGACGATTGCGCTGGTATGGACATCTGGTGAGAATGGAGGAGGATAGCTGCGTGAAAAAGTGCCACACCCTAACAGTTGAGGGAACCCGTGGAAGAGGTAGGCCCAGGAAGACCTGGGCTGAGGTGGTGAGGCAAGACCTTCGTACATTGGGCCTCACCGAGGCGATGACTACGGACCGAGACCTTTGGAAATGTGCTGTGCGTGAGAAGACCCGGCAAGCCAAGTAAGATCGTTGCCAGTGCCCCTGGACTGGTTCTTGTGCGGGTGGCACATGAGATGCACCATTTTGAGCGTGGCCGTTGCCAGTACCGCCTGACTGGCTCCTGTAGGATTTTCGAGCGAGATCGTTGCCAGTGCCCCTGGACTGGCTTGTGCGGGTGGCACATAAAAGACACCATTTCGAGCGTGGCCGTTTTCGTGCGGGTGACACGTAAAAGCACCCACTACAATCTCTGAGTGGTTGGCGTTAGGAAGGGCATCCAGCTGTAGAAACTCTGCCAAATCAGACTGGAGCCTGGTGTTGCCATCCGGTTTCACCAGTCCTCAGTCAAATCGTCCAACCCATGCTAGCATGGAAAGCGGACGTTAAACGATGATGATGATGATGATGATGAATATTAAAAATGGGACAAGAACGCAAAACATCCAGACAATTAGATGATACAAAAAAGGCAAACAAGGGACAACAAAACATCCAGACAGACGATACAAAAAAACAAGGACGAGTCATTCAGAGTTTTCCTTCTTCAGTTGAGTTCCAGATTATCTTTGCAATTTCGGCTGGTTATACTTGAGATTTCTCCAATCTGACCAGCCCCAAGGAAAAACTAAGCTAAGAGCACTAGATTCCTTGGAAGAAAGCAGCGATATATACACTAAAACAAGGATGGAAGACACGGAGAAATGGTACACAAATACAAATGCAAATAAAGGACATTAACAACAGGTGTCTTTCGACTAAGGATGAATTAAATTAAGCTGGTGTGTGTGGAAGTGAAGCCATACAGCAGGGACATAAGAGATGACAGGCATAGGGAAGAATATAAATGTTGCATGGACGGTAGTCAAACCAAGAAAGAAAGGTCAGGCTTGGCTGAACACCGGTTATATATATATATATATATATATATATATATATATATATATCACAGTAACACTATTTCAACTAGACTATCAGACGTTGTTATACATTATTGGTTACAATGCACTTTCATTTCTGTCTTCACTCATAATTGTGGAAGCATAGATCTGAATGATCTTCAGGGTGGCATTTCTTGAGAAACAAATGTTTACCACTCCAATATATGATGAAGGCAATTGGTAAGAAACAATTTTCAAAGCCCATTCTTTGCTTGCAATGGACCTTCTACTTTTCCTATATGACACTTCCATCTCTCTATCTTGTATTTATTTATTCCCTTCTATGTCTTTCATAGAGTCCTTGCACATTGCAATGGATATTCTTTCTCTCCTCCATTAGATGAGCTATTCTGGTTCTCCTTGCCAAAGACCTGCAATGATAGGTACATATGGCAAGCGTTGTTGTTCAATTCCTTGGTGGTTTATGGATATCTGAGATTCTTAGCAGCCTCTGGTCACCTGGATTTTGCTCCCCTGCCATGGATACTGAGACCCATTTCTTTGCATCGTTGTAGCTTTCTAAT
>NC_142944.1:27547239-27569739 GCF_046866305.1 Octopus bimaculoides | reverse complement strand
TCGCAGATCTGCATCCAATACTCATGTTAATACTACTATGCAGTATGTTAGTATCATCATGCATCATACAGTTTGCGTTCACACTGAAAGAGAAAGCCTTCTTCGCCAGCAGAGTTAATAGCTCCCTGAACTTTTCCAATCAGTTTTTACCCTAGCTACTATACATTCAGAATAAACATCTTTACCGCTAATTATGCCACCTGTTTAACAGAAGCTACTCTCTACTTCTAGTGAACTAGATAGTTGTTAAAAAAAATTTTCCTAGCATGCACTAAGTGCTTATTGCCAGTGCCTCTACTTCATAGAAAGCCTGCGTTCTCTGTTAGCCTTCATCTCTTGTGCATGCATAACTTACACCACATAGACTTTCTGTCTGTATTATCCAAGGCCATTTTTCTAATAATACTAGAGCTTTCTTTCCCTGCTAAATATTTAAAAACCTCCTGGTTGTTGGTTTTGTTTCTTTGGATCTTCTTCCCTAATTCTATAAAATCAGCTATACAATCTAGATCATCATCATAAAGGAGTTTCCATGGACAGCTGATTTAGAGTTCCTTTGTGATGGTTTGCAAGACTTATGAATAGGAGTAGTTTAGGACTGAGCCTTGATGAATACTTACCTTCATGCTAAATTCAGCATCAGTTCTTACTTTACTGACTGTACCTTTGTATATAGCTTGTGCAATCTTTACAAACCATTCATCTACACCTAGTTTCTTAGTGATCACAAGATTAATGAATGTAACACCATATCAAAGATCTTTCCAAGTCAAATAATGCTAGGTGTTGCAGCTTACTGTTTGGTACATATTTCTCCTGTAGTTGCTGGTGTATGTATTACTTTTAGGCATAAAACTGAACTGCACCTTATCTGTCTATCTATCATCATAATCAATTATGTCATGACCCTTTCTCTGACCTTCTTAAACTGGTCCAACAATTTAATGCTTCCATAATTCCCTCTCACTAAAGCATCTTCTCTGCCCTAGTAACGATTTATATAGATACTGCCAATCATAAGGTGTTACACCTTCATGTATTACTTGATTAACTGTTCAGGTAACTAGCATGTATCCTACTTCACCAGATATTTTGAGCACCCCAAAAATTATTTCTGAAGAGCCAACAGCTTTTCCTACTTTCTATGCACACACACAGACTTTTAAAAAAGACTTAGTCCACTCAACTGGGTGGTTGGTGTTAGGAAGGGTATCCAACCATAAAAACCCTGCCAAAACAGATACAGGAGTCTGATGCAGGCTTCTGCCTGGCCAGCTTCTGTCAAACTGTCCAACCCATGCCAGCATGGAAGATGGACATTAAATGATGATGATGATATAAATGATTAATCTATATCTATTTAGTATGTAAAAAAGATTAGCTGGAGGATCATAAAGAATAGGATTATTCTTCTTGTCACCAATCCTTATTTGCTTCCAAGCAACAGTCCTGCTGTATGTATATAGGTCACATGGTTTTCTGTTACCTGTACATACTTTAGCTTTATTCAATATACCACATTTTAGTTCATAGGATATCTGTAGTTGCACCCTATGAACTGAAATACCTAGAGAATGACATTCAATTTTTTTTTCTGATTATTGGGAAGAGTAATATTTTACCTTAAAGTTACAAGCAGTTAAATCTGTATAAACTTTGTTAGAATTGTATGGTTTACTAAACATTTATAAACTTATCCTCAGCTAAGCTTCTCAGTTTAGGGAGCACATTGGGATTGGTGCAATTGCTAAAATTATTACTCTTACTTATAGATATAATTTAGCCATGTTAGAAGAAGCAATATTTTCAGCTAGCTTAGATACGTTGGAATAGAAAAGTTTGACAGTATTTTTATTAAAGATTATATAGTGTTTATGCTGAGGGAGAGTTATGCCTAAGTATATGAATATTTTTGAGGAAGGAGTAGTTAATCCCATATTGGGAAGACAATAATGCCAACAGATATGTTTTTGTAGATCTGTACTATTCCTAATTCTCATTGCAGGTGGTATGTAGTAAATCTTTTCTGCAAACTTACATCATACCCTCATGGATGGTCATTAGTGGAAATATATGAAACATTCCAAACATAAGCCTTGTGTTTTTTGTTAAGGCATATTATCATTGTGTGCTGCTGCCCTTCTGTTGTTTATAATTTTCACTTGCATTACTATGTCATAAATCATTGATATAAACATTCTTATCTCTTTTCATGTGATAACAAATTGAAATAGCCCATGTGTGCAGTAAGATCAATATTATGAATAAAAGAATATACATACTACAATGGGAATGTACTGTGTCCTTATTACAGCATAGTCTGATATTTTGATTGGCTAGGCAGAGAAAGTGATATATGATTATGGTTGTGTAACACACAAGTACATGCATGCACACTATACACACACTCACAAATACACACATGCACATATGCACCCTATATGTACACACACACACACATTTATACCATACATATATGATACTTATGAAAATTCTTGAATCAGATACCAAGAAGATAAGAAATCTAACGAGGAGACTCCTTTTTAGTTAAGTACTAGCAGAGGTACCCAGCATTGCCCGGTATAACTCTCAATGGAGTAGGTATTCAAATGAACTGAAAGACTTCTGTCAAATACGACTATAGAAATAACAATTTACAGATTTTTGCCCTAAAGAGGGCCTTTGAACACTCACTATGAAATATCTCAGCAGCAGTGCTGCCAGCAAAGATAAGTCCGATGGTAACAATTTAATCTTGTTGGCCCTGAAGAGAGCCTTGGATTGTTCACTCTTAAAAGTCTCAGTGGCGGTGCTGCCAGCAAAGATGAATCCGATGGTAACAATTTAAACTTGGTGGCCCTGAAGAGGGCCTTGGATCTTTCACTCTTGAAAGTCCCAGTGGCAGAGCTGTCAGCAAAGACAACTCTGATTAGAGGTGGTGGCCCTCAAGAAGTCCTTCACACCACTTTGGTGTGTTGTATTTGCTTTGCTTGTTATTTGAGATTGTAACCTAGAAGAGCATGTAAGTCAGTAGCCTCAAAAACGGCCTTGGCAAGATCATGCTGGAATGTCAAAAATATGTGTAAATAAGATGTAGTGAAAAGTAGATTAATTAACTTAAAACTATGGAACATCGATAGCAACATATAAATGCAGAAAACGGGGACATTGAACATTTATAATGTATAGCAACAGCAGCCTCAGAGGTGTACGTAGTATTGTCAAAAGGACAAAAATAGCACACACACAGCAAATGTAAGCACTTATACAAACGACAGCGATTACTTGTTGGTGGATAGGCACCTACAAAATTTCCTTATAGACTATATTTTGGGTTTTCTCGCGAGTTGCAAAAGCAAATAGGTTATGTCGGCTCCTCACTTGAGAGCAGCCAACATATAGTTGACCATAGGAAAGACATGGTTATTCTAAATTAAGCCCTACGACCATCAGCATCTGTTAATCGACATGGTGAAACTGAGTCAGAGAGGGAATTGCAACCTCCTGAATATGAAAGGAATGTCTTTACCAGATGGAATGAGAGGTATCCTTGGTATGAAGATAATATCCCCCTTACCACATCCTGTAAGTATTGTTGCCTCAATAACATGAGGCATTGCCTTTTGGACAACCAGACGCATGCTGTTGCAAAGCCTGGCGGGGTTCCAAATTCCTGAGGAGCATGACAGAGGCACCTTTCTTAAGTTGCAATAAGTGTGGTGGCAATCCAGGAGGGTCTAGGGAGTTAAGAAATTCTGTGGGGTAATTAACAACTTTGTCCGGATGAGCCATAAAGTCAAGGGACTTTTAAACATGTAGGTTTCCAAGCAAACACAGCATGAGCTGTTCACCAATTTTACGTGTTCACACAAAACCACTCTTAATTTGTGTAGTTCTCCTCAAGATTAGGAAAAACAGATGTCTGTAACTCAGCAATTAACTGCAAATCCTTGTGAAGTCCGCTGCACCGTCTCCATTGAGTGGGACTTTTCCATCTCCCAACAATAAAATGGCAGCAGCAAAACCTGCTGATGTCTCATCACCTTGCATTTGTGCTCTCATGTTTGTTGCAAGCATCAGCTTTCTTACATAACACCAAAGTGGAGAGGTCTTAAGGCATGCACCAACCTCGTCAGCCCGCATACCTTTTGGGATTACAGGTCTGTCAGAAGTCCCCAAATAACAGGCAAGTGACACCTCCCTTTGGTTTTTGACAGTCCCTGATGTCTCTGAGTGACCAGTCTAATGACTCAAAAGCCGCCTTGTGGGCCATTGTGCATTTTTCCTAAACAATTAGTAGGCAGTGCTTTAATACCAGTGCTTTTCCAGAAGACTTGCTGATGTTGCACATGGGTGTCTCAGATGATGTCACGTTGAGAGGAAGACTGAAGGCAGAATGGGCCAATGCCATGTTTCCGTGTTGCCTCACTGCAGTGAGTCTGTGAATGTGATTACAAATATTTTGCCTGTATGTCCAGGAAAATTATACCCCTTCCTGATTACTGATTGAATCAATGACAATGCTGCAATTTTGTTTTTGATCCATTAGAAGTTTTGGTTCATTTTCTTCAACATAACTTTTGAGTTTGTTGACATCATATGATGTTTCATGCATAATGTCATTGGTAATATCAGATGGCACATCTTGAAGCATTTGCAGAAGCCTATATTTCTCTAAGACATCTCTGCCCATTGAAGCCACTCTGTCTTCAATATTGATCAGAGCTCTGTTATATATAGCATCTGAAAAGCTAACATCTAATTTTGGAGATTGCAATTGAGCTAGATGCCTATATTTGTCTGCAAAATCATCTTTAAACTTTTGCCATATAGAGTAAGGATCGCTCAATTCACAGACATGCAAGAGGATAGCAAAAAGTGCCCTTAGACTATGGGATGATTGTAAGATGGCAGCTTCCGTCAAGGTTGCATCCCATTGTGCACCTTCTTCTAAAAGTCCATGCCTCAAGCAGGCTTCCCTCTACATTCTACAGGTGTATCCATCAATGGTTCTTGGATTAATGAAGCTGGTCAGCCCTCTTACCTCAGAAGTCGCAGGCAGAAGCATTTGTGTTGGGTAGGGTGGACAGTATGAACTCGCCCAAGGCAATTGTCTAATTTGATGCCTGGATGTCCAACCACCTCTTGCCCTATCTTCCTTCATAGCCATTTTGTCCGGTTCCATAAATAGTAAGATGGTATTTCAGAATACAGCAGAGTTCGAGCGAAGTCGTTGTGTTGACAAAGTTTGAAAAAGTGGTGATTGTAGTTTCCTTTGGTGAGATGGCTAGCTGAGCAGCTGTTGCATTGTTGAAATACACCCATTGACTGTTTTCGAGGTGAACGGCAAGTTGTTCAATGATGGGGTGCTGTTGGTGCAGTGTGAAGCAAACAATGCGCTAAAGGCTTCATTGCTGTTAATGTATCAGCTTGCTTGGTAATCAGATACCTCGTCTCTACTGTTTTCACAATGGCAGCATCCGATCCCTTGTTTACTTATTTACAAACATATTTAATTGATTCTACTGAGTTGCAAAATTCAACGTTTATATGGCCGTTGAATACTTTCAAGAGGAAGGGGCAATATGGTACTATCCAGCTGTTGTCGATTTCTCATTCACCAACTTTTGCTGTGAACCTGCCATCTTCAGGTCTCCTTTGCCTATACAAAGGATATCCGTCACCACCTGTCTGTATTTCCTGTAAAAACGTCCTAGGGTATTGTTTCGCACACTTTCTGTCGTGTATTCACGGGGACTTCATATTGAATCCATGTTAGCAAGGACCATGGACCATGTTTGACATAACTATAGAGATGAGGTCCTTGTCAATTGACAGATCAGGTAGTTTGGCAGAAATGAATTTGTTGATGTCATTTGAACTGATTTTTGTAACCAAACAAAACAAGATCTGGGTATGCGGCAGCCCTCATTTCTGCCATTCAACCGTGTACATGTCACACCTGACAGGCTCAAAAGCCTGTCCTTTCTTTAATAAATCCATTAATTTGGATAAATTGAGGTGAACACTCTTGCTATGAGATTGTGCCTGTGTCTTGGCACTTGACCATGGAACAGTTCATTTGTAATTTCTTTCCACTTGGGATTGCATGTAAACGTTATGAAAAGGTCGGAGTTCCCATTATGCTATACGTAAGTCATGGCATCCTGAGTCCTCTCGTGCATATATCGGGGTTACCCTGTGAATGTTGAAGGCAAAATACACATTTGTGTCTTGCAAACAACTTGCACATGCAAGTGCTACCAGTCGAGAACTCCGCATACCGGAAGCCAGCAAGTGCATGGGGTCATCAGGAGAGAATGCGCTCCGTTTCGGAGCCTACCTCTCGATGGCATCAATGTGCACCGCCCCCCCCTCACTGATATGAGGCCCCACTTACTAGATCAACTGGTTATTAAAAACAAAGCTCAATATTTCTCTAGCCATCGCTCATCGTCTCTTTTTAACCAAATCCAGTGGCTAGCCTTCTCCACTGTAGTTTGGATATCACTCATGGTGGTATTTACCTTACGATGAGTTAGGTTTAACGATAACAACAGTCATCTCACACTGTGTCCTACAAACCCTCTACATCCAACTTTGATTGGAAAATGCTCCGCTTTCCAGCCTGCGTCTTCCCATTTCTTGAGGAGGTTTACATAACGGTCAATCTTTAGAGCCCATGCGGCGTCCATATTAACTTCATGAGGAACCGTTAACTCGACTAGATTTACAACTTTCCTTCTTTCACACTACATTAAAATGTCAAGTTTTTCCATAACTGGGATGGGAAAGAATGCCTGGCACCCAGGCAAATCTGCAGTTACTTCCCAATAGTCGTTCCACTTTTCATTTCTCACAGGAAGTTTCTTGTTCTTTTTCTTGAAACGGATCCGCTGGCCTGAGCGCACGAAGGTAATAAAATCTCTAGATGGTTCTTTCAACGGTTTTTTTCTCAGTGTTGTTGAGATGAATTTGGTTCTTCATAGCATTGAAGATAACCTGCAGGACCAGGTTGTGTCTCCCTGTATACCGATTCAATGCTAAACTGTCTTGGGAGGCGTTGTTAATTCCATCACGTAGATGAGTGTAGCATTCAGGTCGAAGTTTCTTTTGATTTAATTTAATGAACCATAATCTCTCGGATTCCATTTTAATGGCTGTGTCAACAGCAAATTGTTGGGAAAGGTCCTGAGAACAGTGTAGATGGTTGAATGAATTGTCTCTTACCATAAATCTGAAAGCATAGAAATCCATGCAAGTGACAGTTTTACTAAGATGTGCCTCACCATTGCCTGCTGAATGCCAAAATGGTATCTGTCCTCGCTGTTGACAAATAGCAAAAGATACTGGAGTGCATCATAGGAACTGTGTGTCTCATTGATACGCTGTAATGTGCTGTCTTGGTACTTTAGAATGATATCTTTCTTGTTGTGCTGTTCACCACAAATAACCGCTGCAATATCATTACACGTTAGTGCGTTGAACCGACCAGCATATTCTCCAGGTTAGCATGTATGACCACACTAAAGTTTGGGTTGGTGGCTGTTTGCAAAGCGTACTTGGAGCTGCTAGCATGGCTGTTTTTGTCATGAAGCATTTCTTGAAGTTTTATTATGGCTTCAATGTTAGTTTCAGACGAAATATTTTCGCCTCTCTGCCTGCTCCTGATAGTTTCCAACAAAGTATAACTGAAGAAATTGAGGATCCTTTTCTGCCAGAGGCTGAATAGACCCAGTCAAGTGGTAGATCTGTTCCTGGACCTTGAAAGTTGGTATGTTCCAATGCAAGCTTTGCTCCAAAGGATGTCATCTGAAAAGCGAAATTGTAGCGGTAGACATTAAACAGAAACTTCGATGGTTCCTCCATCGTGTCTGTCAAAAGGAGTTGCAATGTCTCTGGATGGTCATGAATAGGAGATAATCTAACTTTACCATTTGAGCAGCACATTCCATCTCTCTCACCTGGCCACTTTTTCGCATGACATAACTGGCAAATAGAAGTCATTACCCCAATTTGAATATCTGCATGGACAGTATAGTCGTAGTTAAAGGCCTTCAACAACCATAGTGAATTGCAAGTCCTAGAAATGCCATGTAACAATGATCGCCACTGTTCACTTTGCAGTTGTCAGCCACATCGTTGTTTTATGGTTTCAGTATTTCGTGCAGCAGCAGTGACAGCGGTGTCCCTGCTTTGTCGAACGGCACGTTGTCCTTCATCCTCTCGAGTGTGAATAGCAGCTCTTGCAGTGGCGTCCCTGCTTCATCGAATGGCATATTGTCCTTCATCCTCTCAAGCGAAAGCAGCGGATGGTGCAGTGGCATCCCTACTTCATCGAATGGCACATCGTCCTTCATCCTCTTGAGTGTGAGCAGCGGCTATTGCAGTGGTATCCCTGCTTTGTTGAACGGCGCATTGTTCTTCATTCTCTCGAGCATGAGCATTGGATGTTGCAGCAGCGTCTCTGCTTCGTCGAATGGTACATCGTCCTTCATCCTCTCAAGCGCAAGCAACAGCAGTCATTGCAGCATCTTTGTTCTGCCAAAGTTCATGCCGACTGTCACCTTCCTCCGCTCTTGCAGCTGCTGTCTGCACAGCATTCTGTGAGAGCCTGATCGCAGTTGCATTTACATCTTCAGTGAGACGCTTTCGCTTAGACCTACTGGCATCATTAGATAATTGACCAATGAAAGTTCTTTTCTTGTGAGGTATTGTTTTTGGAGAATTAACCAGAGAGAACGAGAAAAAGTGGACAAATAATGTTTAAGTAAGCAAATCTAAACACGGATATAAATTGTGAGAAAATGTAATAAATCTATGTGGTCTGAGAAAGTGAGTATGTTTTGCAAGATTTTGTGTACCAGTCAAATCTCAGGTTTTAAGTTAGTGGCAACGCAGCATATGGACTACTTGTGATAAAGTAAATTAAATAGTGTGGCTACATCATCATCATCATCATCATCGTTTAACGTCCGCTTTCCATGCTAGCATGGGTTGGACGATTTGACTGAGGACTGGTGAAACCGGATGGCAACACCAGGCTCCAGTCTGATTTGGCAGAGTTTCTACAGCTGGATGCCCTTCCTAACGCCAACCACTCAGAGAGTGTAGTGGGTGCTTTTACGTGTCACCCGCACGAAAACGGCCACGCTCGAAATGGTGTCTTTTATGTGCCACCCGCACAAGCCAGTCCAGGGGCACTGGCAACGATCTCGCTCGAAAATCCTACAGGAGCCAGTCAGGCGGTACTGGCAACGGCCACGCTCAAAATGGTGCATCTCATGTGCCAACCGCACAAGAACCAGTCCAGGGGCACTGGCAACGATCTTACTTGGCTTGCCGGGTCTTCTCACGCACAGCCCATTTCCAAAGGTCTCGGTCCGTAGTCATCGCCTCCGTGAGGCCCAATGTACGAAGGTCTTGCCTCACCACCTCAGCCCAGGTCTTCCTGGGCCTACCTCTTCCACGGGTTCCCTCAACTGTTAGGGTGTGGCACTTTTTCACGCAGCTATCCTCCTCCATTCTCACCACATGTCCATACCAGCGCAATCGTCTCTCTTGCATGCCACAACTGATGCTTCTAATGTTCAGCTTTTCTCTCAAGATACTTACACTCTGACGGGTATTCACATTGACATTACACATCCAACGGAGCATACTGGCTTCATTCCTTGCGAGCTTACGTATGTCCTCAGCAGTTACAGCCCATGTTTCACTGCCATGTAGCATGGTTGTTCGTACGCATGCGTCATACAGTCTGCCTTTTACTCTGAGTGAGAGTCCCTTTGTCGCCAGCAGGGGTAAGAGCTCTCTAAACTTTGCCCAGGCTATTCTTATTCTAGCAGCTACACTTTCAGCGCACCCACCCCCACTACTAACTTGGTCGCCCAGATAGCGGAAGCTATCGACTACCTCTAGTTTTTCACCCTGGAATGAGATAGAAGTTGTTTCCTGTTTGTTTGCAGTCTTTATTGCACCTGAACATCTGCCACAAACAAAAACTAACTTGCTAGTTAACCTGCCTTTGATGTTGCTGCACCTCTTATGTGTCCATAGCTTGCACCGGGTACATCTTATAGAGTTACTACCTACTCCTTTTCTACATACTGAGCAGGGCCATCTACCTGAAGGGGTTTGTGTTTTATCTACCTTCCTACTTATTAGGATTTTGGTTTTAGCTAGGTTGACTCTAAGGCCCTTCAATTCTAGACCTTGCTTCCACACCTGAAACTTCTCCTCTAGTTCTGATAGTGACTCCGCAATTAGGGCAAGGTCATCAGCATAGAGGAGCTCCCAGGGGCAACCTGTCTTGAACTCCTCTGTGATTGCCTGGAGGACTCCTCTGTGATTGCCTGGAGGACTTGATATACCTACAGTGGTAGGTATATAAGTGTCAGTATGTTTGTTCAGTTTGAACATAATGTTACATACCACACAAATGCACGGCCTTCCGTGATACCACCATGGGTTTTAGCACGAAACAGCCTGCCGTGCATGAGTAGAAACATGCTCAGCAAGTCAATTACCACCACAGAAATGGAAAAAGCAGTATTGAGAAGCCAGAAAAGCCGTCGACAATAAATCCAAACTGTTGTGTCTTGTCAAAGTCAATTTTCTCGATAAATTCACAACATGAATGTCTCCACAATGCAACTACCGACTCACAGTCTTTTGTTGATCTCAATATGCAACAGAACACGACTACACAATACCTACACAACGACTGTTCTTCAACTGACCTTTTTTGTCTACTCAGCAATTGAACTTTTTGTCTACTTGACAACTGAACTCTTTTCCTGTCTTCCTGCCAGCTCACCATTTCCTTTTGACTGATGAACCTACACCTACTCAACAATCACCCCAACCCCACAGTGATGCAACACCACTCTGCAACACCGTTCTTTTTCTTGTCCACTCAACAACCAGCCTCTGTCTTTCCTACCAACCTAACTCCATGGCCATCCTTTTTGTCCTTTTCATCTACTGTCTGCTCTCTCTTTTTAAAGGCTTTTTTCTCTTTCTCCATCTGTCAGTACGGACTGGTCGATTTTTCTTTTTCTTTCTTTTAAAAGGGACTTCGTTTTTTTTCTTTTTCCTTTCCTTTTTTCTTTTAAAAGACCGCGAGCGCATTCGTAACAATAACAATAAATAAATACTGACTATTGAAAGGATAGAGGCAAAAATGTCTGGAAAATCACAGCATGATGAATTGGAACCTTATGACCATAAGCACATTAAATAAATCTCATTTAAGGTGGCAAATTTTGAAGAAGCATACATTTCAGAAACATGGGGTAGCTATGAGAGTACGCAAGTAAAAAAAAACTATCACCTGTCAAAAGCCAAAAATGAAGTGTGATCCTAGGTCAGACTTAACCAATATAAATAGGAGTTGTCTGATTGGTTAGATAATACAAGAAAGTGTGATGAAATCGGCCAAACACATCTCACTGATGTGTGGTTGGCCAGAGGCATCATTTCGCATTTAATTGAGATGCAATTAAACGGCGGAGAAAACTGGGTGCAAAAACTAGTCAATCATTCGCACAGTTTAGGCATGATTGTGAAATAGCACAATCCACATACAGTAGGCGTTAAAATTTACACCTGGGTTAAATTGTACTTTCTTTGTTAGGAGTGTGAAATGACGCCAAAGTTCGAGGAAAAAAATATTTAATTCACCATTCCACACTTAATTGTGGTGCATTTACACTGGGCAGACAACCAGGGGCGAAATTAAATTCAATCATCCCAAAGTTAACTAAGCAAAGCAAAATTTAGTCAGGGGGATTTTAAAATTTGTTCCTCCACTTGTAGGACATGAGTAACTGATGCATCAACTTTCGTTAAAATTGACTGTTATTTCTAGAAGTTAAAATGCTTTGCTGTGACCATGATATGTACTTTAAAAGTGGTCCAAAGGGGCTCCCTAGGAGGTTCCCTTGCAAAATGTGCGGTACTTTATATTACAGTAGGCAATAACCATAATAAACTCCCGAGGTTCTGATACTGTTTTATTGTGGAAGTTTGAACTTTTATGGGTTAATGATTTAGGCTCATTGTCCCTGAGGGGTCCTCTTACTGAAGTGGAAATAAATGTGCCTCACTGTATCTTCATCTGTAGTAAATGAATAACAACTGAGTCGAAATTCATTTTATGGGACTACCAATTATCGAAGTAATGACCCTTTGCTGCATTACAATAGCCAAATTGAAGAAATCACTCGCTCGGGGCTTATGACCCCTGTGGGTCCCCCTGCTTGTTCTGGGTATAGACAATGTCCTCAACTTCATCTTTCGGCAATGGGTAACCAATGTGTCTCATAAAGTTAAAATCGAACATAAACTTCAAAAGTTATCAGGTACTAATACAGTGTTAATGTGAACTTCAATAGATAAGTTGAAAGGGCTTACTCCCACCCCCAGGGGTCCCCTTGATTAGTTCAAGTAAAAGTTCATGTGTTCACCTTCCTCTGTGCACCATTGGTAATCAATACTTCTCATTTCGTGAAAGCCAAACGCCAACTCAAGCAGTTATGACGTTTTGTTGCATTGATGATATCAACTTCAACAGTCATCAAAATCGGTTTACTGTTCCCCAAGGGGGTCCCTACCTGAATTTCTGTGCAAGTGCATGCCTGCAACTTTATTTGTAGGCCATAAGCAAACAAAAGATTAATTTTAGTGAAAATGGGAAGCAAACTGCAGGAATTGTAGGGCCTTTATGCAGTAGTACTGCTGACTCCAAGAGAGAGGCTTAAGGGGGTTTCTGCCCCTGGGGCGCCACACAATTGATGTACAGAAAAATAAAATAGCCTACAACGCGTAATAGGACTTCTGAAACCTATGTATGAAATTTGGTGCAAATTGGTTGTAAAATGTAGAAATGCATGCAGTTACACAAACAGACAGACATCTTCTGTATTATATAGTTGACTGTAGAGCAAATAGTTGGATTTTACATATTTAATGTTTTGGCAAGAGGCTCCTCTGTCATGAAATCATATCTCCTTTGAAATAAAATATTTTGTATTTAGTATGAGCAGAGTTTCTTTGCTAAAGCATTAAATCTTTAAATAAAAGTGTATATCATAGTGGGTGCTTTTACGTACCACCGGCACGAAGGCTAGTCAGGCGGAACTGGCAATGGCCACGCTCAAAATGGTGTATTTTATGTGCCACCCGCACAAGAGCCAGTCCAGCGGCACTGGCAACGATCTCGCTCGAATGTCTTTTCACGTTCCACTGGCACAAGTGCCAGGAAGGCGACGCTGGTAACGATCATGCTCAAATGGTCCTATTTCCGTGCCACTGGTATGGAAGCCAGATAGCTGCTCTGGCAATGATCACGCTCGGATGGTGCTCTTAGTGCTCCACTGGTACAGGTGCCATCATGATTTCACTTTCACTTGCCTCAACAGGTCTTTGCAAGCTAAGTTTAGTGTCCAATGAAGGAGACATTGGCATGGGTGCCAGTAATCGAATTTGGTTCGATTTCGATTTCACTTGCTTCAACAGATCGTCGCAAGTGGAGTTTAGTGTCCAATGAAGGAAAGTGGGCTGGCTACACCCCTGGCAGAGGCCTTGGATTTTGGTCTCACTTGGCTTGCCAGGTCTTCTCATGCACAGCATATTTCCAAAGGTTTCGGTCATAAGTCATTGCCTCAGTGAGGACTAATGTTCGAAGGTCATGCTTCACCACCTCATCCCAGGTCTTCCTGGGTCAACCTCTTCCACAGGTTCCCTCAACCGCTTGGGTATGGCACTTTTTCACACAACTGTTCTCATCCATTCTCGCCACATGACCATACCAGTGCAATCATCTCTCTTGCACACCACAACTGATGCTTCTTAGGTTCAACTTTTCTCTCAAGGTACTTACACTCTGTCGAGTATGGACACTGACATTACACATCCATCGGAGCATACTGGCTTCATTCCTTGTGAGCTTACGCATGTCCTCAGCAATCACAGCCCATGTTTCACTGCCATGAAGCATGGCTGTTTGTACACATGCGTCATACAGTCTGCCTTTTACTCTGAATGAGAGGCCCCTTCTCACCAGCAGAGGTAAGAGCTCTCTGAACTTTGCCCAGGGTATTCTTATTCTAGCAGCTACACTTTCAGCGCACCCTCCTCCACTACTAACTTGGTCACCTAGATAATGGAAGCTATCAACTACTTCTAGTTTTTCTCCCTGGAATGTGGCAAAAGTTGTTTTCTGCACATTTTCAGTGTTTATTACTCCTTAACATCTGCCACATACAAAAACTAACTTCCTAGTTAACCTTCCTTTCATATTGCTGCACCTCTTATGTGTCCATAGCTTACACTGGGTACATCTTATAGAGTTTCTACCTACGCCTTTTCTACAGATCGAGCAGGGCCATCTACCTGAAAGGGTTTGTGTTTTGTCTACCTCCCTACTTATTAAGACTTTGGTTTTAGCTAAGTTGACTTTAAGGCCCTTCGATTCTAGTCCTTGCTTCCACACCTGAAACTTCTCCTCTAGTTCTGATAGTGACTCAGCAATTAGTGCAAGGTCATCAGCATAGAGGAGTTCCCAGGGGCATACTGTCTTGAATTCCTCTGTTATTGCCTGGAGGACTATGATAAATAGGAGGGGACTGAGGGCTGAACCTTGATGGACCCCTACCTCTACCCGGAATTCTTCACTGTACTTGTTGCCAACCCTCACCTTACTGACAGCGTCTCTGTATATGGCTCGCACAGCTCTCACTAACCATTCTTCTATCCCTAGTTTCCTCATTGACCACCAGATGAGGGATTGGGGGACCCTGTCAAAGGCTTTCTCCATGTCAACGAAAGCCAGGTACAGAGGTTTATCTTTGGCTGGGTATTTCTCCTGCAGCTGTCTTACCAGAAATATAGCATCAGTGGTGCTTTTCCCTGGCACAAACCCAAACTGCATCTCATCTAAACTGACTCGCTCCCTAATTAGTTGGGCTATGACCCTCTCCGTGACTTTCATTACCTGATCCAACAACTTGATACCTCTGTAATTATTTGTATCTAAAGCATCACCTTTACCTTTGTAGCAGTTGACTACAGTGCTGCTACACCAGCCATTGGGTATGACTCCTTCGTGTATCACCTGGTTAACAATACGGGTGACTAGGCTATAGCCGACACTGCCAGATATTTTGAGCATCTCGCAGTGATTCCTGATGGGCTGGGGGGGGGGCCTTCCCTGTCTTCATCCTCTTGATCACTTTATCTACCATGGTACTGTCAATTAGGATAGCCGGTCCCTCTGTTGGGTCGACATTCGGCAGACTCTCTTTCTTCCATTCATTCTCTTTATTGAGCAACCTTTCATAGTGGTGTCTCCAAACCTCTCTCTTTGCAGCCTCGTTTAGTGCAAGCGTACCATCATCCATGCGAACATATTTCTCTCCCACGATATCATGATTCTTTCTCACACACTGTCTTGCAACACGAAATACCTCAAGTCTTTGGTCCTCATGGCGCAGAACATTAGCAAATTTTTTGTTATCTGCTTTCCCTCTGGCTAAATAAACCTGTCTCGTAGCTTCCCTTCTGGCAGTCTGATACAATTCCCTGCTACCACCATTCTTCTAGTCCTTCCAAGCCTGTTTCTTTTGTCTAATAGCCTTGTCAACATCATTGTTCCACCACGACGTTATTTTTGGTCAAGAGGGGACTTTGCACCATCTACAGATCTGGTCAGTGGCCCTCAGCAGGTTGTCCCGTAAAAACCTCCAGTTGTCTTCTACATTGTGTGAAGCTATATCCCCTTCTATTTCGTCAAATGCTTTGAGTAATAAGTCTCTAAATCTCTGTCCATTCGCAGGATCTTTGAGCTTCCAGACCCTTCTCCTCCATGCTGGTCATCTTCTGGGCAATCCAATAGAGGTAGGATCAACAAAAAAAGTACTCTATCCAGTGAGAGATAAATATCAATTTAAATACACAACTGAAAGAGCTACTAATAGTTTCATGCTATTATGATACTTGAACAGACATATTTATAAAATACGCCATATATCTTAAAGTAATCTTTCAGCCTGAAAGATTGCTTTAAGATACATGGCATATTTTATAAGTATGCCTGTTCAAGTATCATAATAGCATGAAACTATTAGTAGCTCTTTTGGTTGTGTATTTAAGTTGATATATATGCACATACATAAATAGATTGGAAATGAAAGACAAACTAGCATAGCATGTTGCCTTACTCAAAGATATTTATTTCATAATAAAGAATACAAATAAAGTATAAATAAAGCATAGAACAGTTATGGTAGTTAAGTAAAGTAACTTTATTTATCTGCCACAACTGTTTTATGCTTTTTCTTATATCTAATTTGTACTCTTTATTGTGAAGTGAATATCCTCAAGCAATGCCAGATGCTTTGCTTGTCCATCTTCCACTTTTGACCTATTTACACCCACTAGATCAGGTACCACTTCTAGTCACCTTGGATAGGCAATTTCAACAGCTCATTCCCATTTACACTTCCAACCAGGGTTTTAGTGGTAAAATGATCTAAGCACTTGCACATGCCTATTAATATATGTCAATTGACATGTACTATTTGCATCTTCTATGTATGTATATATATGTGTGTGTGTGTGTGTAAAATAAAACAAAGGAATGAAGGTGGTGGAATTACATTTATTAAACAGTTATGATCATTTCAATAACTGCTGTGGAATTGTTATATCAAACAACATGCTAGATCATATACTGAAAAATTACCAAAGTTACATTATAATTATTTGAGTTCATACAATATTAAATGATAATTTTACCAGTCATCATGACTTTTCTGTATCATGACTTGACTAAAAGGATCTCAGTCTTACGACACTTCTCTCTCTCTCTCTATATCTCTCTCTCTCTCTCTCTCTCTCTCTCTCTCTCTCTCTCTCTCTCTCTCTCTCTCTCTCTCTCTTTCTCTCTCCCTCTCTCTCTCTCTCTCTCTCTCTCTCTCTCTCTCTCTCTCTTGCACACTCACACAGACACACATTTTACTCATCTGTCTCTTTACAGAAAAAGAAGCATGAGTGACAGGAGTACTTAACTTAGTATTCTGAGATAGGTAGAAATGTTCAAGACTATATGACTAGGTTGGCAGGGAGGTAATAGAAGTCTATGTGATCTATAGTGTATAGCAATAACAGTAACCCAGGATTACACAGGAGAAATAGAATAAAAGTATAGCAACTAACAGAATGACATTGGGTGATAGGAGAGTGTACCAGAAACAAGTGGCCTGATGTGGCCACTCACACATAGATGTGATTGATCAGAGGGCTTGAGTGATGTTGACAGGGGAGTATGGTGAGTAGAAAGTAGGTGGTCCTGTAACAGGGAGCTGCATAAAGGAGTGATGGGGAGAGGGCTGGAATAGGTGCTGTGGCACCTTAACTCTCAGCAAATATAAAAACATACCATCAAGCCAAGTTGTAACAGTTCTCATCTGAAGGTTGCAATCTTGTGTTGCAAAATAAACATCCAGGTTTCAATATGCTATATATTTTACATGCATTGATTTACAACTATCACACACATGTATAAGGGCTTTTTGAACCTGTTTCTGTCCACAATCCACTCACCATGCTTTGTTTGGCCTATAGTAAAAGACTTTCCCAAGGTACCATGCAGTGAGATTGAACCTAAAACCATGTGGTTGGGAAGAAAACTTTTTGCCATACCTACACCTATATATATATATATATATATATATATATATATATATATATATTGAGTTGGTAAAAATGTTTGTAGTGTTTTTTAAGTAGAATTCATTAACAATATTTAGATAGTTGTGCATACCTTTTACTCAACCACATATTTTCCATTTTGTTCCACTACCTTTCGCCATTTTTGAGGCAGCTTCATGATCCCATTCTCCTAGAACTTGGCATCTTTCTGGGTCATGAACTTGTCTAAGTAGTTTTTATACTCTTTTAAAGAATAAAAATTCTTCCCATTAAAAAAATTTTGCAGGGACTGGAATAAATGATAATCCAAAGGTGCAAGGTCCAGATAAGCACGGTGGGTGGGATAAGACATCCCATCCAAGCTGCACCAATTTCTGCCTGGTCTGCAAAGAAACATGCAGTCTAGCATTGTCCTGATGTAAGACAACACCCTTTTGGTTGGCTGATTCTGGACATTTTTCATCAATCGCCTCCTTTAATTGGTCTAATTAGGAACAATAATAGTATGAATTTAACGTTTGATTTTGTGGAAGTAGCTCATGATACATAATGTCCCTCTAATCCTACCTGATACAGAACATTACCTTCTTCGGATACAGACCAGCTTTTGGAGAGATTGAAGGCACTTCATCTCATTTTCTTCAGGGCTGTTTTCATTTTATGTTGTTGTAAATAATCCATTTCTAATCACACATGATCATTCTTTTCAAAGATGTATAATTTTTGTTTCATCTGAGCAGAGAATCACAGATGGAAATGCGCTGATTTAAGATTTTTCCATTAAGTTATGAGGCACTCAAACTTCATAGCAATTCACATAATAATATCAATTCCTACTTGATTACTATTAAAACAGCTTAAATTCTTAACAATGGATCTAACCCAAATGCTTTGAATTATGCATTACCAAGGAGCCAGAATTGAAACATTTTTTTTTTGCCTCTAGTTTCAGCTCAGAGCTGCGGCCATGCTGATGCACTGCATATGTAGATTTTTTTTGAGTCTTATATTGTGTTTTTTAAAAATTTATTTGTATTTATATCTTAAAAACAAACTATGATGCAAATAATACAAATACATTAACTATACATTTTTAACTCTCCATTTTCTTATATTATTAATTTTACTTATTATAATAATCCATAATGCAACAGAAATTTTCTTCTAATATGATTAAACTAGTGAAATTTTGGATTTATTAATCCCTAATGAGGATAAGATACCCTTGAATTGACTATATATATATTGTTGTATTTGGGATGGTCATATATATAATAAAGAAAAAATAGGATAATTATCCCCTTATACAGCACAACCAATTAGCATTCTAATCAAGCATTGGGAAAATAACATTAAAAAATAGAGAATAAATTTCAGGAGTTAGTGTTCTTAGTCACTCAATATATTTCATAAGTCAGAAAAAAATAATTAATTGCTTCATATATGACTAAAATGTTACAGGATGTTTCCGTATGAAATTAAGCTTCCCTTCAATGAAAGAATAATTAAATAATCATAAGAGGTCATCAACTTTTAATCGAAATTTTCTTTTGCACTTTGGTCAATATAAGCACAATTGTTTAAGGAACACTAAACAAAAGTTAAATTTCCAAAACAATTTATCTTAAATGGGCAAATCAGAAAAACAAACTAATTGGATGGCTCAAAATTATTGGCACCTCTACAACATTTAATGATTAACAATCAACAGTGTATCCTTTATGCTTAATAACTTCCTTCAATTTGCAGGAGTAGTTTTCAATTATCTTTGGGCACAGATCAGAAGGACATTTTGCTCATTCTTTAATTGCATATTCTTCCTACTACTTCAGGTTAGATGGCCTTGTTGCTTTCACCCTTTTCTTTTTCTCCTCCCATAAATTTTCTATCAGGTTTAAGTCAGGATTTTGAGCCAGCCATGGGAGATAGATCTATTTTGTTTTCTTTCAACCTATTTTAGATGAAAAGTGAGGTATGCTTGGTATCATGGTCCTACATCAAGGTCCAACAGTGTCCTAATCCTACGCTTTGCCAATGACTAGGTTTTCATTCAAAACATCTCTTTTCCATTGTTCCTTCAATTCAAATTAATTTTCTTGTGCCTTTCACAGAAAAACAGCTCCTCAGCATTATACTGCCTCTGCCATGTCTGATGGTAGGGATGGTATTCATCTGATTGTAGGCTTCTCCTCTTTTCTCCCAATGGTTGTCCTATTGTTGTGACCAAATAATTTGATTTTGGTTTTGGCAGACCACAGAAAAGAGAGCCAAAATCATTCAGACTTCTTCAAATGAGCAGTCAAGTATTTCTTCTACAACAATGGCACCTTCTGGGGACAGTAGGCCTTCAAACCACCTCTTCAGAGTTTGAGCAATTGTTAACCTTGAAGCATGAAGTCTGATAGGTATCAAATTAGCTTTCATTGATGAAGTCGTTATCTTAGGATCATTGTCGACCATTTTAATTAACATCTGCTCATCTCATTCTGAAAAAAGCTTCTTGGTGGAGGAAATTTATTTTCCAATAAACAAATATCTTGATGCTTCATGATTATGTTGCAAACAGTTGATCTAACCATAATGAAATTCTTAGATATTGTCGTATACCCATCACCAACAGCATGAGCATCAACAATCTTCTTCTTTAAGTCAGAACTGTGTTCCTACACCTTTACTATGATGTTGCAAATAGAATAGTTCATCACCCAAAAGAAGGTTGTCCTGTATTATTCTGTATTTTAGAACTTTCTATTATTCAACATGTATTCTTGTATTGTAGCTCAAATCAGTATTTTTGCAATACAATAATCAGATTGTTATGTAAGTGCCAAAAATTTTGAACAATGCTTGAGATTTTTATCAACTGAGATTACCATATTAAACATTGCCAGATGTCCTCCTTTGGTAGATTTTATGCTTTGGTTGTTAACATTATCGTGCCATAGTATTTTTGATGAGATCTAATTTTAGTGAGAAATTCAACAAAAACTCACTTTTTACAAGGGGTACCAATAATTGTGTGCATGATTGTATAACATTATGCACAATATACACACATATGCATTTGGACGAGGACAGCTGTGTAAAGAAGTGCTGATCCTAACTGTGGAAGGAACCTGTGGAAGAGGTAGACCTTAGAAGACATAGGACAAGGTGGCGAAGCATGATCTTCAAATATTGGGCCACATAGAGGTGATAACAATTGATGATATGCTGTGCTTGGGAAGATTCATCAGGCCGAGTGAAATCATAGTCATGACCAAAAGATCAGCAACTAGCTGATCTCTCTCTCTCTCTCTCTCTATATATATATATATATATATAATTTTTCTGTTTCAGCCATTAGACTGCAGTTTTGCTGAATTTTAGTCAAACGAATCCACCCCATTGTGCATGTGTATGTGTGTGTGAAAGCACATAACTCAGTGGTTTGAGTGTCAGGATCCCAGTCATGAGAAAGTGAGTTCAATTCCATGACGGGGCAGTGTATTGTGTTCAGGAGCAAGACACTTTATTTCACATTGTTCCAGTTCACTAGATAGTTTCAGAATGTGATAAAGTAACCAGGATATTTTATATAGAGGTCCTTCCATGCTGGAGACAATGGGTTTAATCTGGATCCTGTTGCTATCCTTGTGTGTTTTAATGAGGTGATAAAATCTGGGTAATCTACTGTTCTTTGTGATGAAGTTGTTTTTGTATTTGCTATGTATTTGTCTCTGTCTACAGATGTCTGTCCATGTAGTGTTAATTCGGTCCTCAATCCTGGTCGCAGTTGTATCTGTCACCTCAGAATATAGCCTGTCATTGCTTAAATGTTTTAGTGCCAGTCTATCATATATTTATCATATATTTATCAGTCCATCATATATTTTATCACCTCATTAAAACACACAAGGATAGCAACACGATCCAGATTAGACCCATCGTCTCCAGTGTGGAAGGACCTCTATATAAAGTATCCTGATTACTTTCTCATACTCTCCACCTTTCCTGGTGTTAAGACTGAGTGGATGTGGAAAAGGTAATGACGTCTTTATTCCAAGAATTCCTCTTACTCCATCAGGAGCAGACATTCCTTTTACATTCAGAAGACTATAATTCCCCCTTCATGTCACTTTGGCCATGTCCATTAACAAATCTCAGGGTCAAACCCTCTCTGTAGCTGGTCTTCTCTTGGAAGAGCTCTGCTTCTCACATGGACAACTGTATGTTGACTGCTCAAGAGTGGGAAGCAAAACAAACCTATTTGCATATGCTCCACAAGGAAAAACAAGGAATATTGTTTACAACAAGGTGTTCTAATCACAACAGCAAGAAAGTATGTACATGATCACATTTTTTTTACCAAACTTCACTGACTTTCATGTATTTATATTTATATACATATATATATATGTGTGTGTGTTTGGGTGTGTGTGTGTATATATATCTATATATATAAGGATGAGAATGTGTGTCTGTGTGAATCCCTAAAACTCGAGAACTACACAACCAATTTCATTCCAAATTTACACATGCCTTACTTAGGGTACCTGTAGTGTCATGGGGCCCAAACAATTTTTAACTTCTTGAATAGTTCAAGCCAACAGCAATATCATATCTCCTCCACTATTTCAGTATTACGTGTCAAAAGTGAAACAATAACATCACTCTACTGTAATGTCAGATACTTTCACTTTAATACTTTCAATTTCATACTGAAACTATTAAAGTGAAACGATACTCTCACATATACACAGGCATACTATAAGACCCAAGTTAAAAACATTCCTAACAATTCAA
>NC_142944.1:27479739-27542239 GCF_046866305.1 Octopus bimaculoides | reverse complement strand
ATGTATGTATACATTCATATGCTCATATATCATTTGTATTATATATATATATATATATATATATATATATATATATATATATGGGAGAATATACAAATAATAACAACAGACGAGGACAGGTGGTGTAAATAACAAAAGTATATATTAGTATGACGCTCGGGAATACGGAAAGTCTTTGACGTTTCGAGCTACGCTCTTCAACAGAAAGAATACGGAGACAAGGAGAAAAACACGGAGAAAAAAAATTGAATAGTGTTCAGTCAACGGTCAATCATAATAATGGCCGATCATAACAATGACTGACCGGAAGTTAGAAATTCTTATTTCAGGAGAGCTAGGAAAGGGGGAGATAACAAACGGTGATCGGGAACGAGGGGCTGTGTGTGGGAGGTAGAATGCTGGTGATCTTGACGTATGTAGTGTGAAAATGGGGAAGGGAGAAAGGGAGAAAGGGAGTTAGTAGTTGGTCAGTTGTAGTGTGTGCGTGGTGTGATGCGAGGGTATTGGTGTGGTGTGATGCGAGGGTATTGGTGTGGTGTGATGTGAGGGTGTTGGGAGGTGGGGAAGGCATGGGTGGAGTGTGGGTTAGGCTTAGGGTGGGGTAGAGGTAGGGGTCGGTGGGTGGTGGGTGTAAGGAATTGGATGGGGTGGAGTGGGAAGGTAGAGTAGGAGTGTGTTGGGGTGTGGTGGGATGAGCTTATGAGAGGGTGTTGACGAGGAGGGAGAAGGGGAAGGTGGATGTAAGAGAGGGGGAAGATGGGTATGGGAGGGGAGAGGAAGAGAGGAGAGAGGGTGGGTATAAGAGAGGGAAGGTGGGTATGGGGGGAGAGAAAGAGGGGAAGGTGGGTATGGGGGAGAAAGAGAGGAAGAGAAAGAGAGTGAGAGAGAGGGAAGAGGGGTATGGGGGGAGAAAGGGAGGAAGAGAAAGAGAGTGAGAGAGAGGGGAAGAGAGTGAGAGAGTAAGGGTGAGAGAGTAAGAGAGTAAGGGTGAGAGAGTAAGAGTGTAGAGAGTAGGAGAGTAAGAGTGTAGAGAGTAAGAGTGAGAGCGGGGGGAGTACGAGAGAAGAGAGTGAGAGAGAGTGAGAGAGAGTAAGAGAGAGGAGAGAAAGAGTAGGGGTGAAGAGAAGTGGGAGTGGAGAGAAGTATGAAGAGAGGTGAAGAGACGTACAAAGAAGTAGGAATCGGAGCAGGAGGTGGGGGAGGGGAGAGATGGGTGGTAAGAGGGAGGGTGGGGGAGAGAGACAGGAGGAGGGGGTTAGATGAAGAGTGGAGGGGAGTTGAGCCCATGTGACGCAAAGGAGCGAAGATAGAAGATTAATCCCTGTTCACGGCGCAAACGGGAGTCCGGGTGGCCCCTGTGCATGGACAATCCAAACACAGACAGGTGTTGCCGCAAGGAGTGGCCGGCAGAACGGAAGTGGCGTGACACCGGGGTGTCATTGCCGACGTTGATATCTCGGAGGTGTTCCGCGAATCGGTCGGCCAGGCGCCGCCCCGTTTGTCCGATGTACAGGGATTGGCAGAGAGAGCAGGAGAGGCAATATATGATGTTGGTAGACGTGCAGGTGAAGGAGTCGGTGATGGGTGCTGGTGAGGAGGGTGGTGTTGGAGAGGTAAGGGCAAGTGCGGCAGCGTGGGCGGGAGCAGGGGAACGAGCCAGGTTGGGAGGTTGGGTTGGGGAAGAAGCTGTGGACCAAGAGGTCCCGTAGGTTGTGGGCTCGTTTGAAGGAGGGGAGGGGTCGATTAGGGAAGATGTGGGAGGTGGAGGGGTCGATTAGGGAAGATGTGGGAGGTGGAGGGGTCGGACTGGAGGCGCCGAAAAGCTCGGAGAATGGAGCGTTGGAGGGGTAGGGTGGTGGGATGGTAGGTAAGGGGAAAAGGGAGGCGGGAAACGGCAGGGCGGGTTCGGGGGGAGAGAGCAGATGCACGGTCCACAGAACGTGCTCTGGCAAGGGCGGTGTGGATGGTGGTGGGTGGATATCCACGCAGGCTAAAGTGGTGAGCCATGAGTTGAGACTGAGTCTCAAAGTCATGGCTGTCGCTACAAAGTCTGCGTAGACGGAGGAATTGGGAATAGGGGATAGAAAATTTTGTGTGTCTAGGGTGGGAGGAGGAGAAGTTGAGATAGGAGTGTGAGTCTGTGTGTTTGTAGTGGATGGAGGTGCTAAGGGTGGAGTGGAGGATGCTGACCAAAATGTCGAGAAAGGGGACAGAGGTGTCAGAGACAGTACAGGAGAAGTGGAGGGCAGGATGGAAAGACTGAACGAAAGAGAGGAATGAGTCAAGATGTTCGCGGGAGAGTGAGGTGGCACCGATACAGTCGTCGATATACCGACCGTATAGTTCGGGAGTGGGACCAGTGAAACTGGAGAATATTTGGGCCTCAACATAACCAACGAAGAGGTTCGCGTAGTTGGGGCCCATTCTCGTCCCCATGGCCACTCCCGAGGTTTGCTGGTAGATATCTCCCGCGAACGAGAAGCAGTTGAGAGATATATATAAAATTTAGATTTGAGGTGAATATGGTACTTAAGTTTAGGCACCAGAATTAAGTATGGTATTATCCATACAATTCCAAAATAAGGTGATTAAAATCAAAATAAGCAACAAGGATATCCAAAGTTAATGCATTGCGATCATTTCATGCGACTCCATTTATTTAAGCAATGTGAACATTACATCAAATGTAAAATGCAGAGCGATCTTCAGCTGCACAAATGTAATTTAATGAAATTACATTTAAACAAGAGAACATATTTTTATAACTACATTTAAACTCTCCAAGTAGAAAGGGAGAATACAAAAAAAACATTTTGACTTAGCCAGACCATACAGGCTAGTAAATAATTCTAAGCAGATTTTTTAACTGTCACTGATTTTATTTATCTTATCAGACCTAGTGATTCAAAGCTTAAGAGGGCACCAGCCTTTTCCTTATAGGGAAAGGGGTAAACAATATACATGGATATGGTTATAAAGATTCTTTTGGTTTTAGTAACAAACTACTATAGGTTGGGGGGTTTTCTCTACTAGCAGACCAGTTTATAATGGAGTAGGGGAAGTTTAACATAAGGCACCAAGGTCAAAAGTATATAAAATAAAGTTACTATATTGTGTAGAGGTATAGTAAATGGCTATTCATAGTTTTTATTAAACAGAATAATGTATCAGTATTGTTTTACATATGCTAAGTTTGAAAATTTGAGATACCAATATTTGTTTAATTAGTATGTGAATAAATAAAAGCTAATTATAAATTAATAAATTAATGATGAAATAAGAAATAAAAAGAAATAGTGTATAGTAATATAACTAATCAATACATTCAGTATGCAAAAACCATGAAGTATTATTAATTTAAAATGCTCTGGTAAAGTACATTTAGACTTATGTGTGTGTGTATATGTTTGTGTTTGTCCCCAACATAGCTTAACAACCGATGCCGGTGTGTTTACGTCCCCGTAACTTAACGGCTTGGCAAAAGAGACCAATAGAATAAGTCCTGAGGTCGATTTGCTCGACTAAAAGGTGGTGCTCCAGTATGGCCACAGTCAAATGACTGAAACAAGTAAAAGAGTAAATGAAAAAAAAGAGAGTAGTTATAAAATAAATTTTATTTCTTATGTGTCCTTTAAATAATATTAGATATATAAGTTTAATTTTAATTCTTAAAATAATTTTTAGTCCAATATATATATAAAAAAAATTTTCATTTTACATCTTATCTATGGTTCTTTATATTGGTGTAAATAAGTCTAAATGTACTTTACCAGAGCATTTTAAATTAATAATACTTCATGGTTTACCACACAGCCACTCCTACTGTAAAGAATTGATACATTGGATTTACATTGTATATAATGATGGACTCATCAAGGTTTAAGAAACGGATAAAATTAATGGTTGGAATTAACATAGAATATAATGGTGAACTAAACAACTAATAGAGAACATGATAATTATGTACTAATTCAATTAGATTGCACTATCTTAAATAATCAGGAACTTGTGTTAACTAACATGGGCTAAGTACAAAATAATAATGGAACAAGGATTAGATTTATTAAAGTCACCCATAAAATAACAGTAATAATACTACCACAAACAATGGAATAACATGAATCCTTTAGGGTTAGGCATTAAATAAAATTTTTAAAGGTATGAAAACTATTAAAAACTATTAAGAAATTTCAAAACATCCTATTCTTTTAAGTTAAATAAAGTAAAGTAAGATACACACTAAACAAACAGCAATAGCAAATGTGATATGGAAAAAATTTAAGTAAAACCATATGCCATCCATGGATAAAGTTGAAATTTTAGTTTTCACAGGAAGATTATACATTAAAGTGAGAGATCAAAAATATGCTATAAAAGTTCAATTTCAATTTAAATATGTACTAATTATAACCTAAGATAAACATGGTAAATGTTAAAATACCACACTATTTAAGTTTGCTACTTTTAAAAATATTTAAAAGTGCGAGTGGAACAGTGTACACACAATACTCTAAGGTCTAATCTGCTATTAATCTGGTTAGACTTGTTTCTACGTTTAAAAATTTAAAAACGGCCACGCTCAAAATGGTGTCTTTTATGTGCCACCCGCACAAGAGCCAGTCCAGGGGCACTGGCAACGATCTCGCTCGAAAACCCTACAAGGCCAGTTAGGCGGTACTGGCAACGGTCACGCTCAGGATGGTACATCTTATGTGCCACCCGCACAAGAGCCAGTCCAGGGGCACTGGCAACGATCTCACTTGGCTTGCCGGGTCTTCTCACGCACAGCACATTTCCAAAGGTCTCGGTCAGTAGTCATCGCCTCGGTGAGGCCCAATGTTCGAAGGTCTTGCCTCACCACCTCAGCCCAGGTCTTTCTGGGCCTACCTCTTCCACGGGTTCCCTCAACTGTTAGGGAGTGGCACTTTTTCACGCAGCTATCCTCATTCATTCTCACCACATGTCCAAACCAGCGCAATCATCTCTCTTGCACACCACTACTGACGCTGATGTTCAGCTTTTCTCTCAAGATACTTACACTCTGATGGGTATGCACATTTACATTACACATCCAGCGGAGCATACTGGCTTCATTCCTTGCGAGCTTACGCATGTCCTCAGCAGTCACAGCCCATGTTTCACTGCCATGTAGCATGGCTGTTCGTACACATGCGTCATACAGTCTGCCTTTTACCCTGAGTGAGAGTCCCTTTGTCGCCAGCAGAGGTAAGAGCTCTCTAAACTTGGCCCAGGCTATTCTTATTCTAGCAGTTACACTTTCAGCGCACCCACCCCCACTACTAACTTGGTCACCCAGATAGCGGAAGCTATCAACTACCTCTAGTTTTTCTCCCTGGAATGAGATAGAAGTTGTTTCCTGTTTGTTCACAGTGTTTATTGCACCTGAACATCTGCCACATACAAAGACTAACTTTGTAGTTAATCTGCCTTTGATATTGCTGCACCTCTTATGTGTCCATAGCTTGCACCGGGTACATCTTATAGAGTTACTACCTACTCCTTTACTGCATACTGAGCAGGGCCATTTACCTGAAGGGGTTTGTGTTTTATATATATATATATTTTCGAGTGAGATCGTTGCCAGTGCCCCTGGACTGGCTTGTGCGGGTGGCACATAAAAGACACCATTTCGAGCATGGCCGTTTTTGTGCAGGTGACACGTAAAAGCACCCGCTACACTCTCTGAGTGGTTGACGTTAGGAAGGGCATCCAGCTGTAGAAACTCTGCCAAATTAGATTGGAGCCTGGTGTAGCCATCCGGTTGCACCAGTCCTCAGTCAAATTGTCCAACCCATGCTAGCATGGAAAGCGGACGTTAAACGATGATGATGATGATGATGATGATATATATATATATATATATATATATATATATATATATATATATATATATATACATACATGGAAATGTAAAAATAAAAACAAAACACAAAGGATTCTGCGGTACACGTGTTTCAAGCTTTATAGTTGTTACATCAGTATATAATTGATAGTATAAAGCTATCTTCAGCCGCAAATGTATTCCTTCCCAAGAATTATATCACATAGAAAGGAGGAAGAAAGATGAGATATAAAAGGTGAGGTTCCGTTTGGTATTTTCCATTGTAATATACCTCGTAGAATTCTTCATTTGATATATTTATACATAAGTTCCTCGGTACTCCGGAATCCGTCCATACTGTGCCACAATTCAGTGTAGAGTGAACGCTAAGTAAACAATACTATTTTATATTAGCTAGAAGGATAGTGTTAAAGGAGGGAAGAAGTTGGTGGTTAAAACAATATAACAAAAATGAAATAATAATATAAAATAAAATAAGGAATATAAAATACTAAGAAGAAAAATACACAGATATTCATACAAAAAAAAAAGGAGTCAGATCGGTGGGGCGGGTAATCTAAGAAACAATAAGAGAAAATCTGGATAGTAAAGTAAGATACATCTAAGCTATTTAGACCGGTTGGAGAAGGGTGGTGACGAAAAATCTAAATGTAGAAGAAGAAGATAAATAGATATAGATACAGAGATCTTAAAGGTGGTAAGGGATAGATATATATGAGCTGTGTCTGCCTAGATCAGTGGTGGGTCATAAATAAATAGCGTCAGGCTAGAGTAAACTTGAAATATGATATTCTTAGTATACAAACTTATCTATTATATTGGTACATACACTTATCTAGATGATAAAAGGGTGAAGGAGGTGGAAAGGGTAATTAAAACATATAAGACCTTAAAGAATGAATAATTAGAAAATGTCAACAAGAAAAGGGAAATAAAGTATATGGACGTTAAAATTCAAAATACATAGTATTGGGAACATTTCAACCTTAGTAATATAGTATAATAGTGATAGGAAATAATAGCACCCACATTAATAATGCAAACAATAACAAATAAAAAATAAAAAATAAAAGATAAAATAAAAAGTAAAAAATAAAAAATTAAAAAAAAAAAAAAATAAGAAATAAAAAAATATAAAATAAAAATATAAAAATATAAAGTGAAAATATAAAATATATAAAAATATATATAAAAACATAAAAAAAAATATATATATAAAAAAATATATAAATGTATATGTATATATATTCGTATCTTTACTTCATTGGACACTAAACTCTGCTTGCAAAGACCTGTTGAGGCAAGTGAATTTGAAATCTGAAATCGAAATTGAACTGAATCCGACGACTGGCACCCATGCCAACCTCTCCTTCATTGGACACTAAACTCTGCTTGCGAAGACCTGTTGGGGCAAGTGAAATCGAAATCGTAATTGAACCATATTTGATGACGAGCACCTGTGCCAGTGGAGCACTAACAGCACCGTCTGAGCATGTTCATTGCCAGAGCAGCTGTCTGGTTTCCGTGCTAGTGGCCCATAAATAGCACCATTTGAGTGGAATCGTTACCAGCGTCACCGTCTAGCACTTGTGCTGGTGGCACGTTAGAAAATCATTCGAGCGAGGTCGTTGCCCATGCTGTTGGACTGGCTCCCGTGTAGGTGGCACGTAAAAAACACCATTTTGAGTGAGGTCGTTGCCAGTGTCACTGGACTGGCTCCTTGTGCTGGTGGCATGTAAAAGCACCCACTACACTCTCGGAGTGGTTCGCGTTAGGAAAGGCATCCAACTGTAGAAACTCTGCCAGATCAGATTGGAGTCTAGTGTAGCCATCTGGTTCACCAGTCCTCAGTCAAATCGTCCAACCCATGCTAGCATGGAAGGCGGACGTTAAATGATGATGATGATGATGATGATGTAAATTAATAATAAAAGGGTAAAATTAATTAATTAAATTAATTAATTAATCAATCAATTAATTAATAATTTTACCAAGTAGATCGGTATGTTAGAATAACGTTTTTAGGTAAAATTATACAAATATTCTATAATTATAAACATACTGAATTTAGAAATAGGAGTTAAAAATTCCTTTTCTACTGCTGTAAGAATCTCCCAGACAGTAACACAATTTTTTACATAGGCAGAGAGAAAAATAATGAATCAACACGACTTCAATTAGCCAACACGACTTCAATTATATGTTTCAATCCAATGACTGTGACCATGCTAGAGCACCGCCATTCTAATCATCTTTCCCCTTTCCACCTTTGTCGGAGCGGCTTTTGTTGAAGGATGGAGTTTGATGTTACTGCCCTCTTTTGAGTTTCTTGCCTAGATATTGGCTCATCCAGGATCTCTGTGAGCCAGAGGTCAAGTTCACATTTGAAAACGTCTCCATCCACTCCATGGAGGCTCCTCAGATGCTTCGGCAGACAGTTAAACAGCTGTGGGCCCTTGAAACCCAAGCTATTGCAGTACATCATCATTGCCCAAGATGAAACAGTCTGCACAGTGGGGACAGTACAGTGATGTCCTGTTCATGGTCTGGTATAGCTCTTTATTTCAAAGTTTGGTACCAGTCCTTCCAGTATCTTCCACACACACACACACACACACACACACACACACACACACACACACACACACACACACACACACACACACACACACACACACACACACACACATATATGTATATATATAAGAAATTTTAAAAAAGGAAAATACGCACACTTTACATAGTCTTAATATAATTTTTTATATATTGACCAGTTTCGCTTTTGCTATTCATGATATTATGGTTTACTTATTTGAATATGTATTTTCTTAAGAGAAATTTTTGTCCATGTTGTGTGTGATGATATTTACAAGTGAATGGCTTATGTATATATATATGCATATGTACATGTATATGTGTATATATATATATATATATATATATATATATATATATATATATATATATATATATATATATATATATATATATATATATATACATATATATATATATGTATATATATATATGTATATATATATATATATATATGTATATATATATATGTATATATATATATATATATATATATATATATATATATATATATATATATATATATATATATATATATATATATATATGTATATATGTATAGAAAAAAAGTCAAGGTAGAAAATGCTAAAATAATTTTATAAAAAGCATTTCAATACCGGTTTCAGTCATTGAGACTTTTTCAACAGTAAGTATGGAAAACAATTAAATTTTGGAAAAATTAAAAGAAAAGTTTTTTTAAAAGAATATTTGCATAGTGTTCAAATAGTGTTCAAAGAACTAACAGCAAACCAAATCAATATACTCTCCAAAGGGCTCAAGTTTACACCCACCCCACAACACCCCAACTACAATAAAATGAAAGAAGAGATTGCGGAATTCTGTAGAAAATTACGACTCACTGGGGAGCTATACAACAAATAAAACAAGGACGAATCATTGGACCGAAATAAAAGTAACTACACCCCCTCAAAAGGTAAGAACAAAACTCTTGATCATTTCTGTGAATGCATCTTGAATCGCCCATATCAACATATGCACAAACAAAAACAGAAGCCACACTTCAGCAAAAAAGAATGGGCTGAGCTGAACAAATTAAAAGATGACAAAACAATAACAATCAAAGAGGCTGATAAAGGGAGTGAAGTTGTCTTAATGGACACGGTATTCTATATAACTCTAGTACTATCCATATTGGAAGACACAACATATTATGAAAAGGCCCAACACTACAGTCAGCAGAAAATAATGAGAGACCTAAACTCCATGTTAAACCTATACAGAGAGGGGCTCACTGACAAAGAATATGACTGTATGACCAATTTCAAAAGTAAAACCAGTCAATTCTACGGTATTCCCAAGATACACAAAAGTGAGAAAATAAGTAATGCATGCAAAATAGCCACAGACATAATAATAATCACAGTCCCTACTCCAAATGACCTCAAATTGAGACCTATAATGGCAGGTCCCGCATGCAAAACCCATCACCTCAGTAACTTTTTAGATACCCTCTTAAAACCATTCCTCAAGCATGTCAAAAGCTATATAAGGAATGACCTGGATATGCTCAATCACCTCCCTGAAACAATAAACAAAAACACTCTACTAGTATCCTTCGATGTAGTCAACCTCTATTCCAATATCCCCCACAACCTAAGAATAGAGGCAATTCAATTCTGGCTAGAGAATTACCTCAACGAACTCCCCACCCCACAAAAAAAAATTTGTGATAGAAGGGCTAAAATTTATCCTGGAAAATAATTACTTCGTCTTCAAAGACAACTCCTATTGACAAAAATCGGGGACTGCGATGGGTACGAGAATGGCCACCTCCTTTGCTAACCTAGTCATGGGATATCTAGAAATCAGTCTTATTGTAAGGTTCTAGAAAAATACGGCAGCCCGTTCTCCCTCTACATAGAAAATAACTGGAAGAGATACCTGGATGACTGTTTCATTCTTAGGCATGAAAATATAGAGAAACTTAAAGAATTCCAAGCACCTATAAATGGACTTGACGTAAACATTCAATTCGCGATGGAATATAGCCAGTGACAACTTCCCTTCCTCGACATCCTCATTAAGAAATCTAACAACATAATTGAAACAGATATATACTATAAGCCTACGGACTCCAAGCAATATCTACTGTTGAACGCATGCCACCCCAGACTCACCAGAATGAATATCCCCTTCAGCTTGGCAAAAAGGATATGTACTATAGTTTCTAATACAAATACCAGAGACACACGACTACATGAACTAAAAGATACACTCATCACCAGGAACTACCCATCTTCACTAATTGACATATGCTTTCAACGTGCCCTCCAACTCAACATCCAGGAACTCAGACATCCCAAATTAAAGAAGGATTTACAACCAAGAGCCCTACCATTACATCTCCACACACAACCCTCTCAACAATGAAGCCTTTGACACCATCCTACAAAACATTCTCCTGCTAAAAAAGGACCACAGAATGAACTTAATTCTCCAAACACACACCATCATAAAAAGCAACCCAAATCTATGAAAAGTCTCCTAACACAAGCCCGAATATGCTCAACAGCAACACAGAAGCTGTCAGTAAAAAAAATGCAGAAGACCCAACTGTGGGATATGCATCAATTTAAGTGAGGGATCAGAGTTCTTCTTCAAACAGGGACAACATTTCACAGTGAAAAGCAACTTCAGATGTGCTTCGGAGAACCTGATATACACACTAACCTGCTCTGGGTGTCAAGAGCAATACATAGGCCAAACAAAAAACAGTCTACGTCAAAGGATGGCTCTGCACAGATCCCAGATCAAAATTCCCTGAAACAGAAAAATAGCATTCAGCCAACACATCGACATTTGCGCCAATAACAAAAATCAAAGCTTCAGAATTTTTCCCCTCTACCAATTCAGGGATGATACAACCTGTAGCCAACAAATTAGTAAAGAGACTCCCTTTATTACAAAATGCAGACTCCTTTTGAACACGTCTACAATAAATGACATATTCACCACAGCCTTAGAATAACACACACATGCAAATACTAAAAATGACACATTCAAGAGATTCCCAAGAATTCATTAAAAAACAGTTCCAATCACTATTGTAATCCATAATGAGCCACTTTTAGGTCACTCGGCCATTTAACACCTTATTACCATCATACCACCTACATTCTTTCTTATTCTCCCTTCTTCTTCTCCTCCTCCTCCTCCTCCTCCTCCTCCTCCCCTCCCCTCCTCCCCTCCTCCCCTCCCTCCCCCTCCCCTCCTTCACCTCCCCTCATCCCCACCCACCCCCTTTTCACCTCCCTCCTCATCCTCCTGTTTATTAAGCAATTGTGGTGAGTTATGGGTTAAAATTTTGAGGGCTTCTTTTAAGTAGAGTCCACAAATGAAGTGCTGGCCCTGATATGGGATATCAGAGTCTCTTATAGCCCAGGAAAGTCTATTTTGTATTTTCCCATTAATTAAATAGTATACATCACTTGCTAGTGATATGGAAATGCTATTCTCTTTTATATTTAAACGAGTTTATATGTGCATAATATCTTTGTTTGAAAGATGTGGTAGATCCAGTGTAGTAGCTATAGGAGTTATTTACTATGTTGTGAATGGTGCATTGGTATATGACATTGAATCTTCTGCAATAGGCTTGCAGCGGGCAGTCTGTCCCAGATGTGCAGTTGCAGCTCTCAGTTCTATGATGGTTAATTGGAGAGAGATGAGGTAGTGGTTAGGTTAGTATTAGGTGAATCGTTTGTGATATTGCTGTTATCATTGCCATCATTACTACTATCAATATCAATGCCAGTGTAACCATTATTACTATTATCATTATCGTTATCGACTATTATTATTATTTTATGTTTGACTTTTGCTTATACTCTCGAAAGGAGATTTTATGGTGGCTAGATTCTGTGTTGATGTACTAAAACAAGGCTAGCCTTAGGAAGTGTAGGGCCCGATTGGGAACAATTTTGGTGGGCCCCAGGTTCCCAGTGAACTTGCACCAAGGTCTATAGAATCATAAAAAATATAAAAATCAAAAAAATATAAAAATCCAGCTGTTGAAAATATGCTACCATATGGTGCCATGTAAAAGATTCAGTCCACAGTGTAAAGTGGTGGCGTTAGAGAGGGTATCTAGCCACAAAAAAAACTTGCTAAACCAGACAGGTGCCAGACGTAGCCCCTGGCTTGTTGGCTCCTGTCAAACCGTCCAACCCATGCCAGCATGGAAAATGGATGTTAAATGATGATGATGATATGCATATATATACATACACATATTATGTAGATATTTATATGTGTGTGTGTGTATATATATATATATATATATATATATATATATATATATATATATATATATATATATATATATATATATAGTTATTAATATTTCTAAGTCTCTCTAAAGGAGACTACGACAGCGGTACTGGAAATTAATAGTTATCGCCAAGCCAACATGGCAGTCCCAAAATTAGGACGAAAGCTGCCGTGAATTAGCTCCAAGAAGCCATCGCCTCTAGCTAGCTATGTGACACACGAAACCTGTGTCCTTTATAACCTTCGAACAGGGGAGGTCAGCAGTGTCCCCCTGCTGGTTTGGCATCTGCAGACTAGTTTCAGGGTGTTGCCCCTTGTCAATATATATATATATATATATACATATATATATATGTATATATCATCATCATCATCATCATCGTTTAACGTTCGCTTTCCATGCTAGCATGGGTTGGACGGAAAGCGAACGTTAAACGATGATGATGATGATGATATATACATATATATATATGTAGTTAAAAAAAAACAATAACAAAAAAACAAAGAAACAACAAAGTGAGGACGTGATATGGATAGTATTATTGGACGCTCAGGAAAGGAAAGAGAGAGTGTATGACGTTTCGGGCGTAGCCCTTCGTCGGAAAGATGGAAAGTTCGGAGAATGGAAGAACGGAGAAAGAGGAAAATGGTACCGATGCCCACGAGGTTACATTATGAAAAGACCGGAAGAGGAGGTGGTGGGGGAAAAGTTCTTTCTAAGATAGGAGAGTGAAAAAGGGAGATGAATATCTGTGCGTGTGCGAAAGTCTGCGAGTGTGTGTGTGATAACAGAACGTGTGTGTGCGTATGTATGTGTGTGTGTGTGTGTGTGTGCATGGTTTGGTGGTTTATCTGTTAGTGTGTTTGTGTGTGTGTGTGTGTGTGTGTGTGTATGACGTAGTGGAAGAAATTAGTAGCAGGACTGGTTAGTGGACGCTATAGACAGTGTAGGTAGAAGGTCAACAGGTGGTTATTTGGGTGTGTGTGTGTTCGTGTTTGTGTGGGGTTGTAGGTGTTAGGTACGTGTACGTGTGTGTGTATTTTGTATGTGCGCGTGTGTGTATGTGTATGTTTTCTGTGCGTGCGTGTGTGTTTGTGTGTATGTGTATGTTGTGTGTATGTGCGTTGCTGTGTACGTGTGTGTGCGTTTGCTATTGTATATGCGTGTGTTGTTTATGCCCATGTGTGTATGATTGTATGCGTGTCTGTGTGAGTGTGTAGTGTTGGTGAGAAGTGTGTGTGTATGTGGGTGTGTGCGTGTGTGTGTATATATGTGTGGATATGCGTGTGTGTGTGGGATTGTGAGCGTTAGGTACGGGTGTGTGTGTTTATGTGTTTCCGTGTGCGCGTGTGTGTATATTTTTTGTGCGTGCGTGTATGTGTATATTGTGTATGTTTTCGTGCGTGCGTATGTGTTATGTATGTGAGTGAGTATTGTGTATGTGAGAGGTGTGTGTGCATGTGTGTATATGTGTATGTGTGTCGTGTATGTGCGTGTGTGTGTGTGTGGTTTTATGTATGTGAGGGGTGTGTATGTGTGTGTTTATGTGTGTGCGTGCGTATGTGTGCCAGGTATGTGTGTTATTTTGTGTGTGCACTCCTGTGTGTATGTGTGTGCATGTGTATGCGGCTGTGTATGTAGGCGTGCGCGTATATATGGGTGTGTGTGTGTATATATGTGCGTTCGGCTATGTGTGTGTGAGGGCGCGTATGTATGGTTGTCATGTATGTGGGCGGTATATGTATGTGGGCGGTATATATGTAAGGTGTGTGGGTATGTGTGCGTGTAGGTAGTGGTGAGATAAAAGTGGAAAAAAGTAAGTGTAATAACAAGAGAATAATGGATATAATGTAAAGGGGACGGGGGGGGGGGTTAAAAAAAAAAAAATAAATAAATAAAAATAAAAAATTATGTAAAGTGTTGCAGGGATGTAAAGGGGAGAGTCATAAGGAAGAGAAGGCTGCGTTGAGTCCGAAGGGGAAAGAAGAATTAAGGTTGAAAATGTAGCGTTGCTCCAAGTGGAGTCGCGAGGGAGTGGACCCATGGTGCAGGGCGAGGCCAAAAACGGAGATGTTAGAGGGAGAGTGGTTGGGCAGTTGGAAGTGACGGCCGACAGGGGAGTCCGAACCTAGCCGAACGTCCCTTAGGTGTTCGGTGAAACGGTCGGCCAGCCGGCGGCCCGTCTGCCCCACGTAGAGTTGGTTGCATAGGGTGCATTTGATGCAGTAAATAAGGTTGGAGGAGGTGCAGGTGAAACTGTGTGGAATGTGAAGTGTTTGTAGGTTCGATCCGGTGACAGAGGTAGTGTTGGTGATGAAGGGGCAGGTGTGACAGCGGGATCTGGAGCACGGGAAGGAGCCGGGTGGGGGTGGGGAGGAAGAGGAGAAGGTACTGCGGACCAGTAGATCGCGTAGGTTGCGGGCGTGTTTGAAAGCGGATAAGGGTGGGTTGGGGAAAATGGGGTGGGTAGTGGGATCGAGCTGGAGGCGACGGAAGGCCCGTAGGATCCTCCGACGAAGGGGTAGGGTGGCAGGGTGGAAACGGAGTGGGAAGGGGGTACGGGCGAGGGCGGATTGGACAAGGTGGGAGGGGTATCCTCGATGCATGAACAGACGAGCAAGATACTGGGACTGGGTCTCGAAATCCTGGTCCAGGCTGCACAAACGTTGGAGGCGGAGGAACTGGGAGTAGGGGATGGCTCGTTTGGTGTGGAATGGATGGGAGGAGGAGAAGTTGAGGTAGAGGTGGGAGTCAGTGGGTTTGAAGAAGGCGGAGGTAGTGAGAGAGTTGGAGGGGGGGTTGATGGAAAGAGAGATGTTGAGGAAGTTGACAGAGGTGTCAGAGATGGTGGAAGTAAAGTCAAGAGCGGGGTGGAAGTTAGAGAGGAAGGAGATGAAAAGGCAGAGCTGTTCACGGGAGAGGGAGGTGGCTCCTATACAGTCATCTATGTAGCGACCGTATAGTTCCGGGGTCGGACCGGAGAATTGGGAGAATACTTGGGCCTCAATGTACCAACAAAGAGGTTGGCGTAATTGGGCCCCATTCTCGTCCCCATCGCGACCCCAGATTCCTGTTGGTAGGTATCTCCGGCGAACGTGAAGCAGTTGAGGGTGAGGACGAGTTCTGCCAGACGAAGCAGGGTAGGGGTGCTAGGTGTGGGGTCAGGGCGGCGGTCAAGGAAGTATTGGAGGGCTGAGAGACCATCGTTGTGTGGAATCACCGTGTATAGGGATTTGATGTCCAGGGTGAAGAGGAGGTGTGAGGGGCCGGGAGGGAAAGAAAAGGAATTGAAGAGGCGAAGGGCGTGGTTGGTGTCGTGTATGTGGGATATATATATATATATATATATATATATATATATATATATATATATATATATATATATACATATATATATATATATATATATATATATATATATATATATATATATATATATATATATATATATATACATACATATATACATATGTACATCTATATATATACATCTACACATTTTTCTAATGGTCACTGACCATGTAACATCTCGGCTCGTAAGTTACCCCAAGATTTCACTTTTGTCTTGCTATTACATGTTTTATTATGAATGAGGACCCCAACAGCTCTTTCTTCTTTGTGAAAGTACGATCATTTATTTCGAAACATATATGTAGGAATTAAAGGAACTTTCATCGACATGCGTTTTGCTCCATTTATTATTATCCATATATATATATATATATATATATATATATATATATATATATATGCGAGTAAAAATAAATACAAAAAAGGTGGGGTTTTTTTTTGTATGATTGTGTATAGAGGAATATATTATTTTGTTTAAAAGAGTTCCAACACTGTCTGTTTTTTATGTTTTATTTATATTCCTGCAGAACCAATGTGGGGTATAGAATATGGAATATACAATATATAATATAATATACAATATATAATATAAAATAAAATAAAATAAAAATGGATGGCACCATGAAAGAAAGTATTGAATGTAGATGAAATATTGAGTGTTCAATATAAAGGATCAAATATATAAATATATATGATCTTTCTTTCTTGGTTTGACTACCGTCCATGCAACATTTATATTCTTCCCTATGCCTGTCATCTCTTATGTCCCTGCTGTATGGCTTCACTTCCACACACACCAGCTTAATTTAATTCATCCTTAGTCGAAAGACACCTGTTGTTATGTCCTGTTACTATTTTTATTGTATTTATGTAAAATTGTTCATTTTTTTCCATCCTTGTTTTTGTATACATTTACTGCTTTCTTCCAATGAATCTAATGCTCTTAGCTTAGTTTTTCCTTGGGGCTGGCCAGATTGGAGCAGTATCGAGTATAACCAGCCGAAATTGCAAAGATAATCTGGATCTTGACTGATGAAAGAAAACTCTGAATGACCTGTCCGTGTTTTCTTTGTATCGTCTATCTGGATGTTTTGTTGTCCCTTTCTTGTATCACCTAACTGTCTGAATGTTTTGCGTTCTTGTCCCATTTTGTATTATTTATATATATATATATATATGTATATATGAAAGAAGATTTGAAAATGCAATTTTAAAGATGTTTATTCACTTGACCGGTTTCTATTTTTTAGAAAAAGATTGTCAAAAGTAAAATGTAAAGCTTTGTATAAGCTTTTTTGTGTTAAGTACTGGCTGTCACAAAAGTATTAAAACACATATATACATTCTTCGATGATAATAAGAAAATGTTAAAAACAGTTTACAAGAAAGTATTTAAGAAAGTATTCAACGAAAAGTATTAGGAGTTCAATAAAAATCATGTTTGTTTGGTATCTCACAGAAGGAGATATATTTAAGAATTTACAAAGAATTGGAGAGGAACCGGCCTGTCTTTTTGGCATTTTTTTCTGTCTTGTGTGTAGCTAAGGAATGTTTGCAATCACAGCAAACACTCACAAACACACAAGCATGCACACACACAATGACACACACCTCCTGGAAAAATACAAGATACATAGACACACTCACACAAACACACTCACATGTATACACACACACTGCACTAACAATACAAACAAAACAAATCACTCACAAATACAGCACACACACACCCGGAAACTACATAAAGTATACCCACATATTTACACACACACACACACAAACGCATACTCAGTACCAACGTACACAAAACGCACATGCACACACATACACACCACCCTGATAAACCCAACACACAGAGACACACACAGAACCCCTGATAAATACAATACACTCACACACATATACACACCCACACATACCCACCCATACGTACCCACACATACACACACACACGAACGTGCACAGATACACACACCATCCTACCAAATATAAAACACAAACAGACCCAAAAACCACCAAACCATGACAGACTAGCCCAGAAACAAAAAAATTCTTTTAATTCCACATTGCTCTTCCTTCCCCCCACTCCAACCAACCTCCCACACTATCCCTTAAAATAGCAAGCATACCTTAGCTCCACACAAGACAGAAAAAATGCCCTCCTTCTGTGTGTATATATATACATATATATATATATATATATATATATACTACCAAACAAACATGATTTTTATTGAACTCCTAATACTTTTTGTTGAATACTTTCTTAAATACTTTCTTGTAAACTGTTTTTAACATTTTCTTATTATTATCAAAGAATGTATAAATGTATTTTAATCCTTTTGTAATAACCAGTACTTAACACAACAAAGCTCATACAAAGCTTTACATTTTACTTTTGACAATCTTTTTATAAAAAGTGAAACCGGTCAAGTGAATAAACATCTTTAAAATTGCATTTTCAAACCTTCTTTCATATATATTTCCACTCGTGCGGTATCTTACAACTTTACTTTGTTTTATATATATATACATATATATATATATATATATATATATATATATATATATATATATATATATATATATATATATATATATATATATATATATATTTTATAAAGAATATTCAAAAGGAATATTTTATTGAGCTTATATTAAGTGCTCTATTACTTTGAGCAAATAGATATATGTTTTTATATCATTAATAATATTCACAAGAAATCAATATCCAAATTTCCGAAAGATATATGTTTAATGTGATATAGTAATATTTTGAATTATAATTAAATTAAAATTTAAGATGTACAAAATATAAATATATATAAAAAATATAAATGTACATAAAAATACATGTGTATATAAATGTACATAAAAATGTATGCGTAATTGAGTATAAGTATTATGAAAGTCATCTTGTTGTTGGATATATTGGTAATCCTATGAATCACATCAATATTTACTTTTTCGATAATTATATACCGAATTCTTAAATATTCTGAAAAACATATCAATTTTAAAAAAAATATATATTATTTAAAATTTCTACAAATGAAGAATATGAATTTTCCAAATAATAGGAGGGATTACATTTACAAACTCTTAAAGGACAGTATACATTTTAATATTTTTAATATTCTTAATATTTTTTATATTTTAATTAATATCATCTTATATATACCATTTGTTTTTAACACGTATATAATAAATCTATACATCTCTGAAGAGTGGAATTATTGCCAATATGCTTATCTATATTGATTATGTTATAAAGGCAACAATATCCGTGAAACGATCGTAAGATGCTTTTTAAACTTTAGATTTTCATAATATTTATACTCAATTACGCATACATTTTTATATACATTTATATACGCATGTATTTTTATATACATTTATATTTTTTATGGAGTTCTGTGATGCAACTGATCTTATGGTCTGCAATACCAACTTCAGGAAACCTGCCAGTCACCTAGTCACCTACTGCTCCGGCAGACACTCTAGCGAAATCGACTACATCCTCGCCAGAAATAGGGAAAGAGGACGGCTTATAAATGCCAAAACCTACCCTGGCAAAGAATGTACCCCACAACATAGATTAGTAGTTAGCGACTTTGGGATCAAGGCAAAATGGGTGCCCAGAATTAGACAGGCTTGGAGGAGAAGGGTGTGGAAGCTTAAAGACCCTGCAAACGGACAGAGACTTAGAGACAAGTTACTTGAAGCATTTAACGAAATAGAAGGGGATATAGCATCATACAACGTGGAAGACAATTGGAGATTTCTGCGGGACAACCTGTTGAAAGCCACCGACCAGATTTGTGGGTGGTGAAAGGTCCCCTCCCGACCCAGAGTAACGTGGTGGTGGAACAAGGAGGTAGACAGGGCTATTAGACAAAAGAAACAGGCTTGGAAGGACTGGAAGAACGGTGGTAGCAGGGAATTGTACCAATGTGCCAGAAGGGAGGCTAGGCGACAGGTTTATTTAGCCAGAGGGGAAGCAGATAAGGAAAGATTTGCCAATGTTCTGCACCGTGAGGACCAAAGACTCGAGGTATTTCGTGTTGCAAGACAGTGTAGGAGAGAGAATAGTGATGTTGTAGGAGAGAAATGTGTTCGCATGGATGATGGTACGCTTGCACTAAATGAGGATGCAAAGAAAGAGGTCTGGAGATGCCACTACGATAGATTGCTTAATAAAGAGAATGAATGGGAGAAAGAGAGACTGCTGTATGTCGACCCAATAGAGGGACCAGCTATCCGAGTTGATAGTACCAGGGTAGATAAAGCAATTAAGAGTATGAAGACCGGAAAAGCCCCCGGCCCATCAGGAATCACTGCAGAGATGCTCAAAATATCTGGCAGTGTTGGCTATAGCCTAGTCACCCGTATTACGAACCAGGTGATATACGAAGGAGTCATACCCAATGACTGGTGTAGCAGCATCATAGTCAACTGCTACAAAGGTAAAGGTGACGCTTTAGATACAAATAATTACAGAGGCATCAAGCTGTTAGATCAGGTTATGAAAGTTACAGAGAGGGTCATAGCCCAACTAATTAGGGAGCGAATCAATTTAGATGAGATGCAGTTTGGGTTCGTGCCAGGTAAAAGCACTACTGATGCCATATTTCTAGTGAGACAGTTGCAGGAGAAATACCTAGCTAAGGATAAACCTCTGTACCTGGCTTTCGTTGACATGGAGAAAGCCTTTGACAGGGTCCCCCAATCCCTTATCTGGTGGTCAATGAGGAAACTTGGGATAGAAGAATGGTTAGTGAGAGTTGTGCGAGCCATGTACAGAGATGCTGCCAGTAAGGTGAGGGTTGGAAATGAGTACAGCAATGAATTCCGGGTAGAGGTAGGGGTCCACCAAGGTTCCGTCCTCAGCCCCCTCTTATTTATCATAGTCCTCCAGGCAATCACAGAGGAGTTCAAGACAGGTTGCCCCTGGGAGCTCCTCTATGCTGATGACCTTGCCCTAATTGCGGAGTCACTATCAGAACTAGAGGAGAAGTTTCAGGTGTGGAAGCAAGGTCTAGAATTGAAGGGCCTTAGAGTCAACCTAGCTAAAACCAAAATCCTAATAAGTAGGAAGGTAGATAAAACACAAACCCCTTCAGGTAGATGGCCCTGCTCAGTATGTAGAAAAGGAGTAGGTAGTAACTCTATAAGATGTACCCAGTGCAAGCTATGGACACATAAGAGGTGCAGCAACATCAAAGGCAGGTTAACTAGCAAGTTAGTTTTTGTTTGTGGCAGATGTTCAGGTGCAATAAAGACTGTAAACAAACAGGAAACAACTTCTATCTCATTCCAGGGTGAAAAACTAGAGGTAGTCGATAGCTTCCGCTATCTGGGCGACCAAGTTAGTAGTGGGGGTGGGTGCGCTGAAAGTGTAGCTGCTAGAATAAGAATAGCCTGGGCAAAGTTTAGAGAGCTCTTACCCCTGCTGGCGACAAAGGGACTCTCACTCAGAGTAAAAGGCAGACTGTATGACGCATGCATACGAACAGCCATGCTACATGGCAGTGAAACATGGGCTGTAACTGCTGAGGACATACGTAAGCTCGCAAGGAATGAAGCCAGTATTCTCCGTTGGATGTGTAATGTCAATGTGAATACCCGTCAGAGTGTAAGTATCTTGAGAGAAAAGCTGAACATTAGAAGCATCAGTTGTGGTGTGCAAGAGAGACGATTGCGCTGGTATGGACATGTGGTGAGAATGGATGAGGATAGCTGCGTGAAAAAGTGCCACACCCTAACAGTTGAGGGAACCCGTGGAAGAGGTAGGCCCAGGAAGACCTGGGCTGAGGTGGTGAGGCAAGACCTTCGTACATTGGGCCTCACCGAGGCGATGACTACTGACCGAGACCTTTGGAAATGTGCTGTGCGTGAGAAGACCCGGCAAGCCAAGTAAGATCGTTGCCAGTGCCCCTGGACTGGTTCTTGTGCGGGTGGCACATGAGATGCACCATTTTGAGCGTGGCCGTTGCCAGTACCGCCTGACTGGCTCCCGTAGGATTTTCGAGCGAGATCGTTGCCAGTGCCCCTGGACTGGCTTGTGCGGGTGGCTCATAAAAGACACCATTTCGAGCGTGGCCGTTTTCGTGCGGGTGACACGTAAAAGCACCCACTACACTCTCTGAGTGGTTGGCGTTAGGAAGGGCATCCAGCTGTAGAAACTCTGCCAAATTAGACTGGAGCCTGGTGTTGCCATCCGGTTTCACCAGTCCTCAGTCAAATCGTCCAACCCATGCTAGCATGGAAAGCGGACGTTAAACGATGATGATGATGATGATGATGATATTTTGCATATCTTAAATTTTAATTTAATTAAAATTCAAAATATTACTGTATCATATTAAACATATATCTTTCGGAAATTTGGATATTGATTTCCTGTGAATATTATTAATAATTTTATAAATTTATTAATGATATAAAAACATATATATATATATATATATATATATATATATATATATACATATATATATATACATATACATATATATATATATATATATATATATATATATATATATATATATATATACATATAAATATATATATATATGTTAATTCTCTAAATGAAGTATTAACAGTAGCTGCACGATAAAGTGTAGTATATTGCCACTTAAGTGTGGCTGACCCCTAGGGGTGGATGTTACTGTTGCTTTTAGCCCCAGGAGGACATCTCCTCCAGCTGGCTTATCGACACACGACTGTGTCCTGTTTGCCAAGGGATAACTCCCTTGGCAAACAGGACACAGTCGTGTGTCGATAAGCCAGCTGGAGGAGATGTCCTCCTGGGGCTAAAAGCAACAGTAACATCCACCCCTAGGGGTCAGCCACACTTAAGTGGCAATATACTACACTTTATATATATATATATATATATATATATTTATATATACAGAGAGAGACAGAGAGAGAGAGAGAAGCAGAAAAGATGAAAAAACACTTCATTGCCAGCAACAATAGAAGTTCCTTGAATTTTTTCCAACCTGTTCTTACTCTGGTTGCCATACATTTAGAGCACGTACCTCCTCTGCTAATTATATCTAGGTAACAAAAGTTATTGACTACTTTCTAGAAAACAATCTGAACATTAAGAGAGTCTATTTCAGGTGTTTGTGTGTGTGTGTGTGTGTGTGTGTGTGTGTGTGTGTCTGCATCTGTGTCCATTTTAATCTGATGATTCTACCATACCCCTTACTATATTGTGTGCAATAAATACTTTCCAGGCGGTGCTGTTAAGCACAGTTTCTTTCATTCTCAAATTTTGTTTCTTGGCTGTTAATTAGAATTTATTTTTGATTATACTGGGAGGATTGCAAAGCAACTTAAACTTGCTCTTTCCATGAAGTAGGTTGATGTTATATCACATACAAAATAACAATTATAACCATTCACCCATAATCATATAGCATTTTTCACTCATTAGCTGGCAACTATCACAATGGAGAACAAAATATTAGTTACTTACATAACTAATGCACAATGATGCACTGGAAAAAATTGGTTTCATGCAAAACTTAGAACATGGAGTATTAAAGCTAAGAAAAGATACATTGGCTTTTCTTTTCTCTACTTCTTTAATTTTGATGGAGTAAGAATAACAAGAAGTGAGTGACCTTAAATGAATGAAAATGGTAATCTTCAGTTTTAGTTCCCCTCTCTTACTGGTATGAATGTACATGGAACATTACTTTTCTTTGGAAAGAAAATCATGATACAATGATGACTGCTGTTTATGGCCAAAAATATGTAGGTTCTAGGAGAAGCTAGAAATATGTTTATTGAAGTAATGAGTTTGCTATGCTCAGGGTATGAGGCCTCCTGCTTTGAGGAGTTGTATAAAGTGGACCCACCTAGTAGTGATTTGAATGCCACAATGCTTTCAGCATTGGTAACAACCAACCAGTCAGCTGCAATCTGCAATCCAAAAATGAGGTCCGTGTGGCAGTAAATCATCTGAAGAGTGGGAAGGTAACATGATGTTCATAAGGTGATGATTAAGTAAGTTTGGCCTGCTGAAGTCTTGTTTTTTTTTTGCTTAATTTGGAGCAGTGGCATCATAGAGCCTGACTGATAGAGGGGCTTAATTATCCCACTCTGGATAGGTAAAGGTGACTACAATGATCACAACAATTACAGGGCTGTTACACTCCTGTCAGTACCAGAATTCAGCAGCACTAACTGTGTCATTAGCAAATTCTAAGTCTATAATCCTAATTTCACAGCTGAATGGTGGCTTGATTGAATTGTGGTGCACTCACTAGTGAAATTAGGATTATAGACTTAGAATTTGCTAATGACACAGTTATTCTTGCTGAATCTCTGGATGGCTTAAGGAGTGCTCTCCTTTTACTGAGTGAGGAAGCAGAGCCACTTGGCTTTAGAGTTTCTTGGATTGAGACAAAGATCCAGTCCTTCATTGGCTTCTTGGAGGACTCCACCTTGTCTGTCAGTGTCATGAATGAGAATGTTGAATTTGTTTACCACTTCACAGTGAGATTCATAGTGGCATTAGCTGTGAATCTTAAGTCCTAAAAGGATTTGGACAAGCTGGTGCAGCTATGGACTCATTGGACGTGGGTGTTTACTGCTGGCAATATCTATGCAGGAAGACAAATGTTCAGATCTTGAGGTCTCTGGTCCTCCCTGCCTGTCCAACTTTATAGTTGTGAGACTTGGACACTATCTGGGCCTTTGGGAGTTGCCTGAACTCCTTTGGAGCCAGGATTATAGGTGTCTATTGCTTGGGTTTTGTTCCAACCAATGACTCTACCCAGAAGCTGGGATGCATTCTCTTACTTGTATGATTTAGCCATGTTGCTCAATTTTCCAAGTAAGACCTTGCTTGCCACGTTCTCTTCACTGAGGATCTCACTGAGTTGACAGATCTTTTGGATAACCACATGACACATGGTCATATGATCAACCAGCATGACCATGATGAGGAGATATCTAGGAGAGATGGGGACTGACTGGAACTTTGCTCAATGGGTCATGAGGGAGGACCTAGGAATATACTATCAAATGGTGAATGCAGCAAGCACTACAATGGCGCATGCCCTCTCACCTGAACCACCTAAAGTGATGAGTGTTTTGGTGTTAGTAGTGAAAATTCTTTTTAAAATCCAGCATTTTGGCCCTCATGAATATGGTTACTGCCAAGATCAGGAATTTATCAGCTGTCATGCTTTACTGCTCATATTACTAAGTTCCTGACATATCATCTGCCAGACAAATTCTTCTCTCTTTGTTTTCAGATCTAGTCTCTTTTACTGACGTCTAAAGTAAATTTGACTTGGATAGATGTGTGATAACATTTTCACTCAAAACTCTGGGATGTGTTTGTTATAATTTGATTTGCCAGATTTTTACTGATGTCATTATTCAATTTATTTCTGCACATTTTATTTACAAAGAAAACGGATTATAAGTTGAGGCAGAGACCTGCTCCAATAGTAATACATATCATAGCTTGAAATTTTCTACTTTCTATCAGCTGTAAAAATCACATATTCTTTTATAAAAAAGAATGTAAACGTTTCTATTTGCTGCGTTGGTAGCATCACAACTTAAACAGTCAGTTGCATCAGAAGTAATATATAAGAAGCAATCACATCAATCACAACAGTGCAACTAGAGAAAAAAACCCATACCCTGCTCACAAATAACTAGTATAAAGAGCTAAAACAATGGCAAAGAACTACTTGTAAAAAGGATAGTAACCTATATTATCAACCTCAACCAGTTCTGTAAGAAGGATAGTAACCTATATTATCAACCTCAACCAGTTCATTTATCCCGTTTTTCAACATCATACAGGTGAATACACACACACAAATACATATAGATTTATGCACCAAGTCACATACATGCACGTATGTAGACAGACATATATGCCAGTCGATCTATGCCATCCAGGCTAGCAGAAGAGTCTCCTCAAAGACACCATGTTCCTAACAAAATCAATAACCTTACTCTGGACTATTATTGTAATTTCAGGGTGAGAATTATTTCTAGATCCACATCAGAGTGGCACAAGTCAGATGAAAGTAGTGCTATTTCAGTAATTCTTTTTGCCATTGAAATGAACATGATGGACAAGTTAGTAGAGGTAGAACACTAAGCTTCTGATGGGCATGCAACAACCTTCAGTGACAGCCTTTATAGATGATCTGATTGGAATGACATCTATTTGGTGGTGGGAGATGTATCCTTCAAGGTCTGAGAAACTCGTCCCATACACAAGGATTAGCTTCAAATCATCAAAACCTTTGTGGTGATGAGAGAGAAAATGATGGAAAGCTACTGCTTCACTTTATCCCCAAACCATCATCTCAACATTGATAGAACAGTTGCTCAAGTTATTGTGGAACTCTTTAACTACAACCTAAAGAATACAGCTACTATCCACAAAATCAGAAAAGACCATGAATCTAGGTTGTCTGGTCACTTCAATGACTGGGTATGCTAGCACATCATCTTGCTCAAAGTTTTGTGCCCTGCACATGGAGGAGTCTGATAAGAGAAAGCTTACCAAATGCCAGATGCCTGTATAATTGTATGGAAGCCAATATTGATGGGCTCACTGTGAGCCAATTGAAATAAGCTGCCAGAGTTTTGAAGGATGATTACTTTGCAAATCTCTGCCCTAGCTTGGAATCTGTGGTGCAGCAAAGAGTGGTTAGGGTCCATACTTTTCAAATCTAAAGCCAGTGGTTATACCTAACAATAAGCTTGTTCTATTCTTCATAACTCTATGCTCATTAATAGAATACAGTCTCTCCTTAAAATCACTATGTTCCAGTGTTTCATTGTTATAGGCTGAATAATCCTTAAATATCTGCTAGTTAGCTGCCAACTGAAATAATCTCAATGAGATGTTTTTAACCATTTTTTTCTTTTTGTATATTGTTCAAATAGTTCAAAAGTTTATTTACAAATTAATGATCTCATCTGGGTTTCTAATGAGTAAATCAATCTATTAGAAAGATCCAAGGTCACATCTCCAAAAATTGGAGAACCTTCTTTCCAAATATATTCTCACAATTACCCAAATGTAAATGAAATTCCCAGCATGTATGAACTGGTAAGACAGACAATTTGTTTTTATCACTACGAAGGTGTACAAAAGCAATTATTTGACAAACTCAAGTATGTAAAATATCAGCAAGCAAAGCATTGGCATATAAATTAAACTGAACACATGTTTTTATTGTCAAAGAAGATTTTATCCAATTGTCACATATTTTACTGCTTACCTTTTACTTGTGTTAGTTTTTAGAATTGAAGGGATTAGTCAAACAAATCCATGTAAATTTAGTAAACAAACCGACATCAGTTGTGAAGCAGTGGTGAAAGACCAATATAAAGACACACACACGCACATGCGCGTGCGTGTGCACACACACACTTACACACACATGATAGTCACTCCTGTCAATTTTGACTCATGAGTGTTTGAAGGAGAGAATTTAAAGAAAAGAAAAAAGTGAGACAAAGAAAAAAACAACTTTAAAATAAAAAAATAAAAGAAGTTGCATCTATTTGTGATGATTGCATGAATGTAATTTGAGTGCAGGTATGGATTTTGACATAAAGTCACACTGAGGACACTGATAACTTTGACTTTGCCTGGGATTGGGCAAATGTGTCAAGATACAATTCTTTTATTGTTCTGATATTAACATAAATGGGTTGAGGTTCACTACAGCTGTTTCAGACATGTCTCTTATTGATGAACAACTCAATTTACATTATGAAAAAAAAAGTTTTCTTCGGGTGAATTAAAAGTAGATTAATATTTAATATTTAGGATTTTTTACACAAATTGACTCCCTCACCTCGGTGCCAGTTGAGACAGTCACTCTCTCAACCAGTATCTGTAAAATACCTCAAGGTTGGTATTTTAGTTGAATGAATTGCCCATAGGACTTATGTTTTGAAGCCTAGTACTTATTCTATTGGTCTCTTTTTTGCAGAACTGCTAAGTTACAAGGACATAAACACACCAACACTGGTTGTCAAGCAGTGTGGAGGAATACACACAGACTTAAAGACACACACACATAAATATCTATACATACATACATATATATATGTGTGTGCGTGTGTGTGTGTATGTGTGTGTGTGTGTCTGTGTGTGTGTGTGTGTGTGTCTGTAAAAAGGTTGAATGTAGATTCGTCCTTTAATTTGGAGGTTTCCAAAAAAGATTTCTTATGTTGATTCTTCATACTTTGCTGGTAGTTTACAGGTGTAAATTTGAAAGGATACAAAAGTAATACTTGTATATAATGTATGGTGAATTTATGGAAAGAAGTCCCATAAAACTCATCAATTTATTTAACAACTTATCTCCTCCATTTTAAAATAAATTGATGAGTTTTATGAGACTTCTTTCCATAAATTGACCATACATTATATACAAGTATATATATACCCATTAAATACACTGGAGCTGGAGGGACTGCAATTCCAGAAGCAGAGACAGTGCAAGACCTGGACATTTACATGAGTAATAATGCATCCTTTCATGTTCATGTTGCTAAATTGTCAATGAAATGCAGGCGACTGACCAGATGGATTCTTAGGACTTTTAGAACAAGAGATCAGGAAACCAGGATGGTGCTCTGGAGGACACTTGTTCTAAGCTACTTTGACTATTGTTCTCAGCTATGGTCACCAACCAGTGTCAAATTAATCTCAGAACTTGAGGCAATCCTACGAAGCTATATGAAGAAGATAGCCTCTATGCAGCATATAAGCTATTGGGAAAGACTCAAGAGATTAAGACTCTATTCCTCAGAGCGTGAAGATCCTCGAAGGAATTGTCCCAAACTTTGGCATTGAAAGTTACACAAATAAAAGAACTGGACGCCATTGCATAGTGCCAAGGACTCCAAATTTGCCATCAAGATGTAGGACAAAATACTGCAATAGCCTGGGCTTCAGAGGTCCACAGCTCTTCAATATCCTCCCGAAGGACCTGAGAGAACTGCATGCGGTGGATGTAGGTGTCTTCAAGATGAGGCTGGACCTCTTCCTGTCAGGTGTCCCAGATGAACCAACTTCACGGCAAGAGGTGCAGATGAGAGCAGCTGCATCAAACTCTCTCATGCACCAAATGTCAATTCCTGAAGTAAAATTGTGTAGCAACACCAAATGGCAGTGCCCCAGCATGGCCACAGCTCATGAGCTGAAACTAGATAAAATGAAAAATGAAATGAAAATGTGTATTATATATATGTGTGTGTGTGTGTGTGTGCATGTGTGTGTGTTTATGAATTTGTGTTGCAAGATTCCTAATGTGAAACTGTGTTTTGAAACAGATATTGTTGTATTCCAGGATGATCATTTTTTTCTTCTGCCAAATAAACACATACACAGTATATTTGTTCTTCACTCATTTATTATTATTCTTATTTTAATTCATGTCTGTTGTCTGGAAATCTTTCATTACACATCTGTGACCTCTTCAGCAACACTTTCTGTCCTTGTGTGTGCTCCTGCTTCGCTTAGTCCATTCTGTTCTTCTATGATGTGTATCGTTATATGTGCATGCACACACACATATATATATACATATATATGCATATATATATATATACACACATACATATGTATATATATACATATATATATATACTATATATATACATATATGTATACATATCTATATATATAGGCATAGGAGTGGCTGTGTGGTAAGTAGCTTGCTTACCGCCCACATGGTTCCAGGTTTATTCCCACTGTGTGGCACCTTGGGCAAGTATCTTCTAGTATAGCCTCAGGCCGACCAAAGCCTTGTGAGTTGATTTGGTAGACGGAAGCTGAAGGAAGTCCATTGTATATATGTATTTATATATATGTACGTGTGTGTAAATGTTTGTCCCCCCACCATCGCTTGACAACCGATGGTGGTGTGTTTATGTCCCTGTAACTTAGCGGTTCGGCAAAAGAGACTGATAGAATAAGTACTAGGGTTACAAAGAATAAGTCCTGGGGTCGATTTGCTCGACTAAAGGTGGTGCTCCAGCATGGCCACAATTAAATGATTGAAACAAGTAAAAGAGTAAAAAGAGTATACCTATGATAAATATAAGAAATAGAGACAAATAGGTAAACAAAAAAAATACTGTATAAAGAGCACAGATGCAAACAACATTGTAAGTGAACACACAAACACACATACAGTAACTTCACAAATGGCCGCAACAACTTCAGCAACATGACCAACAGCAACAACAACAACTACCATGATGGCACCAATGTGGGTGAACACACAAACACAGAAAGATACAGGAACAGTACCAGAAGTTGGGGTAAAGGGTAGCAGCAACGGCAACGGGAGAGGGGACAGGAGTGAGGTGAGAGTCATAGTGCTACTAAGAACAACAACGATAACGATGACAACAATATAAAGAGCATAAGCCCATATATACACCCATAAACACACATGTGAGACACATAGACATGTGCACGCACATGTATGCACACGCACATGTATGCACACGCACGTGTAGGCACACACACAGACACATATACACAAATACATGCAAATTCATGCGCATATAAGGATACACATCATTGAAGAACAAAATAGATTAAGTAGAGCAGGAGCACACACGAGGATGGATGATGTATGATGAAGATTTCTGGACAATGGACATGAATTAAAATAAGAACAGTAATAAACAAGTTAAGAATGAATATATCGTGCATATGTTTATCTGGCAAAAAAAAAAAAAAACATCCTGAAATACAATATATATATATATATATATATATAAATAATACAGAATGGGACAAGAACGCAAAACATCCAAACAGTTTATATATATATGTATATGCGCACACACACACACACATTGGATTGAGTCATAAAAAATTTAATGAAAACATTTTACAAAGAATTATTTTCAATTATCAGTATAATTGCCATTATTTTGAATGACTTCTTGCCATTTATCAGGTAACTTTTTGATTACTCTCGAGTAAAATTCAGCTGGCCTTGACATGAAAAAGTTTTCCACATACATTTTCCCCTGATTTTTTTGAGAAAATTTTTTCCCATCAGAGCATTTTGTAGAGAGTGAAGAAGATGGAAATCAGCTGGTGCAAAGTCCAGGGAATATCATAGATGGAGTAGAATACACCAGCCCATATCCAATATTTTATCCTGCATGATCTTTGCTGAATGTGGTCTTGTGTTATCATGGAGAAGCACAATGTTTCTCCTATTGACAAGTGCAGGGCATTTTCTTAAAAGATGTTCATGCACATGTTGCAGCTGCTGAGAGTATATGTCAGCTTTAGTATTTGATTGCAGTTTAAAAACTCAAAAAATGAATAATACTGTGGTGATTCCACCATACACACAGCATAACCTTCGTTTCATAGAGCTCAGCCTTTGAGATAAGTTGTGGAGGTTCATCCTTGTCAGTCCACTGCCTTTTGCATTGATCATTATCATAAAAGACCCATTTTCCATCACCTGTAATGATATTATTTAGAAACGGGTAATTTTTCTACCTTGAAAGAAGACTTTTCCCTATGGATATGTGATCCTTCGTATTTTTCTCACTAATAGTATGGGGAGCCCAAACTTACTGACTTTTCCTATCTTTTAAAAGTGGTGGCAGATGGTGGATGGGATGTGTTGAGGTCAACTGCTAATTTCCAAGTACTTTTATAAGGATTGAATTCCACTAATTCTCTTAAAGCACCATGATTGAAATCTGATGAGCGTCCTGGTGCAAAGTCTGATGAGCATCATCACTCAATAACAAATCTCTGGAATGAAACTTTGAAAACTAATTTTGCATTTGCTGGTCGGTAATGACACTTTGGCAATAAACATTGCATATTTTCTTTGCTGTTTCTGTGACATTTTATCCATTCTTAAACTCTCACAAAATCACATGTTGAATATACACTGCCAGTTCATCCATTCCAAGGCAGTGAAATTTGATATTAAACTATAATGTGCACACTTTCACTGCTTAAATATGAATAACTAAAGAGGGTCTTTTAAAAATGGTAGTTTCCATTTCAATTTTAAACATCTGAAGTTCGAAAAGTGTCATTACAATTTATTTCCCCATAATGGAAATTATTAATGACTTAACCCAATATCATCATCATCATCATTTAACGTCCGCTTTCCATGCTAGCATGGGTTGGACGATTTGACTGAGGACTGGTGAAACCAGATGGTTACACCAGCCTCCAATCTGATTTGGCAGAGTTTCTACAGCTGGATGCCCTTCCTAACGCCAACCACTCAGAGAGTGTAGTGGGTGCTTTTACGTGTCACCTGCACGAAGGCCAGTCAGGGGGTACTGGTAACGGCCACGCTCGAAATGGTGTATTTTACATGCCACCTGCACAGGAGCCAGTCCAGCGGTACTGGCAAAGAACTTGCTCGAATGTCTTTTCACGTGCCACTGGTACAAGTGCAATGGAAGGCGACGTTGGTAACGGTCATGCTCAAATGGTGCTATTTACGTGCCACTGGCACGAAGCCAGGCAGCTGGTGCTCTGGCAACGATCACGCTCGGACAGTGCTCTTAGTGAGTTACTGGTACTGGTGATGACATAATGTCACATGTGTTTGTATATTGTTATTATTGTCCTTTTAGTAAACAAATAAACAAGTAAATTAACATATTACAATGTCTGCAAGTTGATGAATACCACTTATTAATCCCCTCCATTTTCTTATTGCTATATATATATATATATATATATATATATATAGGACAGGCTTCTTTTCAGTTTTCATCTAGCAAATCCAGTTACAAGGCTTTGGTCAGTCCAAGGCTCTAGTAGAAGACACTTGCCCAAGGTGCCATGCAGTGGGACTGAACCAGGAACCATGTGGTTGGAAAGCAATCTACTTACCACATATCAAACAGTTTGACTCAGCTCCATGCAACTTAAAATTTCAGAGGCTCATACAACAAACCTAACTCATCTAGCATTTAGAGATCAAGTAACAGGAAATGACACAAATTTCAAGATGTCTACTATATGTTAGGACTTTAGTGGTCAACTCAGATTATGTGGTATTATTAGCTTGTTGGAAGTGACATCAGACCATATCTTTGTTCTTAGATTCTCTTGGTCAGACAGGACGTTGGTAGCAGCTGTTGCGGTTATGGTATTATTCATTTAGCAAACATCAGTCCATTGTATTTGTTGCTACACATGGCAGGGTAGGGTGTTGTGGGTTAGTGGAGGACAAATGCTATAATGGTGACAGCCTTTCTGTAGGAGTAAGCAGACTTGGTTGTGCTAGGTTGGACTGTCAGCATGGATGGGGCTGAAATCTATTTGGTCAGCAGAGGTTAAAGTGACATGCTCTTGTGTATGGAGTTTGCAAGTCTAAGCTGATATCTCTTGATTGTCAGGTCACAACGGTTTGAAGTTCATTAATAGTGCTTACCTTTGGTGACAACAATAAGACAGTACTTCCTGTTGATAGATACTGCAAGTTGGTGGAGTGTGAGTAATCTTTCACAGAGTTCACAGTTGCAAGCTCCAGGTGAATATGAAGGGACCTTTTTTATTTGATGTTGGGGAAGTTGTTCCAATGATCATGAAGTCTCCAGATAAAATGGAACAAGGAGGTGGAGTTGAAAGAGTGCATGTGCTGTGTATACCCCCTCTTGAAGTTATTGGAAATCATGTCTTATAATGCCATCAGATGGTGTGAGCTCTACAAACTACAGCCCTTAAGAAGTGGGATTTTCCCAGTAAGCAGTTGGTAGGATTTTAGCAATAGCAAAGTGGGGTATGTATTGATAGTTGTGTAGTTGTGTGTCTGCATCTATTGTAGCATGCAATGTTGGAAGCAATGTTGTCTAACAGGAATAACTGAACTTGGACAGTGTAGCATTTGAAATATTCATAATACTTATGGGTTCTGGAGAAGTGTTTCTTAATTAGCAACAGGAAGCTCCTAGTATGCTGGTCAAAACTTCTAGACTACATAGAGGATTAAACTAGGTTATCTTTCTTCTCCTGGTTCTCTTTGGGTTCAGAGGTGGGGGGTGAGGTGTTTTTCATATATATTAACTTCTCAGTGAATCCACTTCTCACTAATGTCTCATTATAATGGGCGGAGGCCTCTGTTGAAGATCTCTATTCACAGATAGCTTAGAGATTCTTCTACTTATGCCTGTGACTGTTTCTAATTATAGTGAGGGTGGTTCGAGTTTCTGTGGGTATACACAGTTTCCTTGATGGGCTTCCTGTAAGGGTAGTACTTGCCCATCTTCTGATCTAGGGTTACATCCAGGAAGTTGATATTTGTTAAATTTGTGGTGACTGTTATAGATTAGCCAAGTTCTTTGAAGAAAATCTTTATCAGATCTTTCTTGAACTAGTCCATGGTATGACTGTTCATATAACTTGAGACTGCCAGACTGTATTTCCTGTACAGGGTTGAACTATGGGGATGCATGCACTTCCTTCGAGTATCTAGGATAAATGACCTGATGAGGATTATGAGACTGAAATGTGATATAGGTGGAAACACATGGTTAGGCAGTCCACATGATCCTCAGTGTTTATCTCATTGTATGTACAGATGATTTTCCTGTATGTTGTGGTGAATATGTTTGTAACAAATATTGTGTGTATGTAAGTGTTTGTCTCATGGATGTTTTGTTGACAAAGATGTGTATATTAGGTGATTCTTTTATTCTTTTATTTGTTTCAGTCATTTTAACTGTGGCAATGCTGGAGCACCACCTTAATTTTTATTTAAAGAAGCAGTTAAAATGATTCTGAAATCTTACCTTCTTTACATGTTCATTTAGTCATCTTCAAGGTTCTTGAGGAATATACTTTTATTTTTTTCACATGTTTAAGCCTAAAGGCTGTTACCACACTGGAGGCTTATATATATATATATCGTCATTTAATGTCTGTCCTCCATGCTAGCATGGACTAGATAGTCTATATATATATGGGAGAATATACAAATAATAACAACAGACGAGGACAGGTGGTGTAAATAACAAAAGGATATATTAGTATGACGCTCGGGAATACGGAAAGTCTTTGATGTTTCGAGCTACGCTCTTCAACAGAAAGAATACGGAGACAAGGAGAAAAACACGGAGAAAAAAAATTGAATAGTGTTCAGTCAACGGTCAATCATAATAATGATGATATATATATATATATATATATATATATATATATATATTTATATACATACATGCTTACATATATATATATATATATACACACACACACATATTTATTTGTTTATAATTATTTAGCAGAAACAAGGTAACAAGCTGACAAAATTGTTAGTACAGTGGACTACCACCATTTTGTCTGTATGTTCTGAGTTCAAATTCCACTGAAGTCATTTTTGCCTTTCGGGCTCAATAAAATAAGTACCAGTTGAACACGGGGGGGAGGGAGTCAATGTAATTGATTACTCTCTCCCTTGAACTTATTGGCCTTGTCCAAAATTTGAAACCATTATTTAGCAGAAGCAGCAGATTGACTCAAGGGTCAGGAGTTTCATGCATTAGCACTTATCAAGCTCATTAAGTTTGATAAGTGCCAACTCTTGGTCCTTCAGTCACTCTATTGCTGTTGTTAAATATTAATAAAAAAATATATATATTCTTATGTTTCGAGTTCTGTTAGAACTGGTAATTTTTACAATTCCTGGCCATGGATTATCATCAGACATTCTCCTTTGGAAATGCTAATGAACCTTACCTGTAACTTTATTTTTTATTTGATCATGGAACTGCATATTCCATATCTATTTCACTCTGACTCTTCCTTTATTGATAAACTGGAAAGTACTAATATATTTGATCGGGGATATTTCTTTGTTTTCATATTTTTCTGACTTCTCTCTCTCCAATTATGGAATAATTAGCTTATGGAATCCTCACTCAATATCATGAGCAACATGCTTGACTATTCTAGAAACAGCTGTAAGAGACTCTATGTGTTTATGATCTTTATCTAAAATAAATATTTTTTTAGTGATGCCAAATATTTTGTTTTTTCATTCTATACTTTGATCTATGTATATGTGTGTGCATATGTATGTATGTATGGATGTATGTATGTATGCATGTATGTCTGTACGTATGTACAAGACGAGTCCTGTTTTAGGGTTGATATATGACTTCCAAACTGGGAGACACTTTTGACCCCTAATTCTTGTTTTACCCGTTAGAATATCAAAGAGTATTAACAACATAATACACGATCCAGATTTAGTAATGTTTAAACCTGTCAGTTATAAACTGCAAAGTAACAAAGAAATGTATGACTTCACAGAAACTGGGTGCTACTGTTGACATACTGTGTGTGTGTTTGTATAATCTGTATTAAATTAAGAGAAGAAAACGGAGTGCCAGTGGTTAATACTTATATATTAATAAATTGACAATCATTTCTTCCTACAGCTGTTTCCATTTATCCTCACTGGATAAATTACAAATTTATGCATCAAATTTGCATTTATAAGTTATAAGTCTGCTGGAATGAACAGATAGGTCAACATGTAATTTTTTTATGTTCAACTTTTCCCTGGTGATATTTTGCTCATAACTTATAAATGCAAATTTAAAGCATAAATTTGTAATTTATCCAATGAATATAAATGGACACAGCTGTAGGAAGAAATGATTATCGATTCATTAATAAATAAATATTAACCACTGACTCTCCATTTTCTTCTCTTAATTTAATATGAATTATATACTGAATACATACCTATTAATTTAGGGAAATTTTATTTCCCAGAGATATATGGTATAGAACAAGTGTTTTCTTGGCTGTAATCATCCCTTTAAAAGGTTAATATCCTATAATTAACTTACACACACGTTTTCTCGCATAAAATCTGCGATTGAAATAGTTCACAGACGCATTGCCTTTGCTTTGCACAGGATATGTAAGAGAATAGTATACGTGTCGTGAATTATGTAATTATAATCCATTGATGGATGTATCGATGTCTCGTCAGACACCTATCATCTGATGACGAGAAACAAAAATACTCACACATAGTATCGCAGAAATTCCAGAGAAAAAATTCAAAAGAAAACTCTAGATATTTTGTTAATTTTTTTTTTAAAGATACTGAATAAAACAATTTTTTTTATACACGTGTGATGCCAAAGTATAAACTACTGTCATTGTCAAAGGTTATGTAACGTCAATACATAAACGGATTAAAATAGTTTATAACTATTACTTTCGGTATTTAAAAAAAATGTGTGACATTTAAACCTGTAATTTTCTCTTACATTCCAGCACACACCTTAGATGTAAGTTCAGCAATTTCTTGTTGTACAACCTGCACAGCTGATTTGTTTATAGTGATCAAATGCTTGTAATGTACACTCGCTTACTTTTACCATCGGAAAGACATTTTCTGTACAGGTGCACGGTGTGCCGCATATCAGAATGATCGCAGAGCAATGAGAGATGAAGTATTCGCATCGCCTGGTGCAGAAATCGAAACCACGATCGTGAGTCCAACGCCCCTAAACACTACGATACACGTCTTCTCTCTCACATACACAGAATATATATATTAGTAGTTATCCTACATATACCTACAAAGCACAGGAAACGTTAACAAAGCCGCTTCATATCGCCAGTTAGGCAAGAAATAGCGTATAAATCATTTCCTCCCTCACAAATTATATCTTACTATGTTAAATACGGATGGACTCAATAAAAGAGAGAACGTTGGCAGGTATAAAATATTATTTTAATCATGCATCTGTCGGATTAGAAATAAAAATTGGTTCTTCCATAGATTCAAACAGGAAGCAGTTTCTTACATGAACGCATGCGCACTACAGCGCCAAAGAGGAACTGAGGCTACAGAGAAAGCGGAAATCATCTGTCTGTGCGTCTGTACGTGAGCAAGGAGTTTGTAGAACTGTCTATGTGGACACGGTGTGGGAGTAGCTGGAGGTGTGTCAACACACCACTGGGTGAGCAACTTTCTTTCTATTTATGCATACATACTGGCATTATATATATATATATATATATATATATATGATTATTATATATATGATTATACACATATACATATTTCGTTTATAATATATATATATAATATAATATATATATATATATATTATATATATATATATATATATATATATATATAATATATATATATATATATATAATATATATATATATATATATATATATATATATAATATATATATATATATATATATATATATATATATATATATATATATATAATATATATATATATATATATATATATATATATATATAATATATATATATATATATATATATATATAATATATATATATATATATATATATATAATATATATATATATATATATATATATATATATATATATATATATATATATATATATATAAAATGTGTATTTGTATTACGTCTGTATTATATAAACGGCTATATATAAATTTAGTATTTAAGTTACCTTGTTCACTTAAATTTTTTCTGTGCGTGTAAATGTGTATAGTACATACAAACATATACACACATGATTATACACACACACACACACACACACACACATATATATATATATATATATATACACACACGCATATACATATATATACACATATATGTATATATATACACACATATTTACACATATATATACATATTTACATATATATGTATATTTACATATATATGTATATATACATATATATATGTATATATACATATGTATATATACATATATATATATGTATATATACATATATACACATACATATATACACATATGTATATATATACATATACATACATATATATACACATATATGTGTATATATATATACATACATACACACACACACACACACATAACACGTACACATAATATGGATGTAAAATACGTATACATAGAAACCATTTTATATGAAGTATATATTTATATATATTCATTTACACGTTCATACATATGTTCGTTTTTGGCAGCTAAATGTACTGGTTTATATAATGGATAGGAATATATCAAGAAGGCATATAATTGATTCAGACAATTAGTGTTCAAAACGGCACAGGTTAGTCATGTAAAGTGGGACAGTGTCCACGAACTTTCTAGCCGGACCTACCCGACTAATTTGGTTCATGTTGTTAATATTCAGTTTGAACATCCGGAGGAGAACTAATTGTACATTGTGATAAAATACCATCAAAGGGTTTCTGTTCTGGATGAACTGAAAGAAGTGTTTAGTGAGTTACAGTGACGAATGGGACGAATAAGCCCGTATGCTAGTAAAGATAGCTCATTCAGAGAAGCCGGAGCCATTATTGCTATTTAGAAATGTCACAGCGAAGAAAATGTGTTTGTGAGCAAGTCGTTGACTGAATCTTTGACAGTCAGGAGGCTGTACCCTAGGATATTATGTGTGACGCAGTGGCACCCTACCAAGTTACTCTGTTGAGAGTCTTTTTTGAGCTTTAGAGATGAATAACAAATGTTATTGGGAGGTAACTGAATGTTGCTCTCAACTGGAGAGTGATACAGTATTTCTTGATCGGTATAGTAATTAAGCCTGTGCTGTTGTAAGACGAATTTGTCGTGTTTTTGTTGAAGGTTGCTTTCAAGGTTTCTGTTCACAAAATTGTTTAGGTTTGCATGTAGAAGATCAAAGAAGTGTGAAGTATACCATATTCGTAAGAATCTGTTAGAGGTGACAGCAAATCAATCATTATTATATGGGAGACATTACTGAACGTTGAAGAACACTTGAGTTAATACGATATGAGTCTTAGAGAGACTTGTCAACAAGTTTAGCAATGTCGTATTTTGACAGGAGCTTTCAGTTTTGTACATGAAATACAAATATAGACTACACATAGATTGGCAACTAGGTAACATAGCTAGGAGATTCTTGTGCCAGGCGTGGTTGAAGGCTTTGAAAGGTGAAGTGAAACTGCTGATATAGGAGAGGAGGTCTCTATGTTAGATTTAACTTTTTGAGTACTGAGACAGATTGGAATTCGTTGTTGACAACTGTGATGTTTGAAGTAGATTCTTGGGTTTGAGAAGTTGACTTTTGGAAGATGAAATACACTGGACCATGTTGCTAATGATTTTGAATAAACTCCTGAAGAGTTTGACTAGGGTAACAGCAAAATAAGCTTTAGAAGGGTCTTATATTTGGGATTGATCATTTTATCAAATTGGAATATTTGATGGAATTTGTGCACTGACATTTGTGACTACATGATGTTGAAATAGAAAGTATTGAAATGAGATTGAGATGAGTAATTTTGGAATGGGAAGCAAAGTAAGTAAATATTTTTTCAGCAGAGGTGCTGCTAACAAAGTCATCTATGGTGAGGATTCCTTGGCAAGGAATCAGAATGTCCTACTGCATGTTGGGAAGTGCAAATCTTGTCAGCTGTGTAATGAACAAAGGCATCTTTTGCATCAGTGATTGTTTTCTTGTAATGTTGCAGTGCTGTGTAAAACCCTTACTGTTGATTGTTGTTGTTTAGCCACTGGTCAGCTGTGCCTGAGTAAACTACATTTAAAGGCATTCCAATCATGACAGTCACAATTACATTATTCAATGTGACCTTTGCCTTTTGAGATAACTTGAGGGATGTTTTTAAATAGAGAGGGAAGTAGCTTTACACTAAGTGATGAAAAGTTAAAATATGAAAAAAAGGGGACAGAACAGGTTTCTTGGTGTACAGGAGTTACATGGCTACTTGCATTATACAAGAGTGAGTAGAAGTAATCAGAATGGAGCTGGAAAGAGATAGAAATAGTAACAAGGTGTCAAGGAGGCCCTCCAAGGTGCAAGAAGGTGAATAAAAATGAGTGGAGACAAGAACAGGAAGGGTTCGAAGAGTGTGATGGATAGTTGGGGATGTGGTAGGAAGCTATTTGAGGGGGAAAAAACTGATAAAATAGTTCTTCACTTATTTAATTCCAGCAGTAGAATACTTTATTTAGGCAAGTGATGGAGAAACCAGTGATAGCTGTGTATAGAGTTATTAAGATTCCGAAACCTGTTTCTCCAAGATGGGTGAATCTTCTCTAGCATCACAGGTTGCGAGTTATCTCCTCTGTGATTCAGAGTCCTGTGATCAGTTTTTACTGTTTTGTTCCTTGTTTTCTCAGATCTTCCTCTTCTACACACTTCATCCATATTGATTGACACTTCTTCATACAATAGTCCTCATCCATGTGCATCTCATGAAGTCTTCTTTCTTTCATGCTATATCTGATTCCTCTTATGCTTAATATTTCTCTCAATACATTTGTACAATTTTGTTCATGCTCATCCAATGGAAGCATACTAGTTTCATTTCTTTCTAGTTTTCTGAGAGAGGGACCTTTTGTTACTAACATAGGTAGTAGCTTTTTGAACTTTCTTGAACCTGTTTTTATTCTAGAAACCATACTTTCAGATCATCCTCTGCCACTACTAATTAGGTTACATGAGTAACAGAACCACTTTCTACCACTTCTAGGGATCTTCCTGCAAATATGAGAAAGTCTGTTTCCTCATGAACTCTTAAAACTTTGGTTTTAGCTAAGTTAACTTTGAAGCCTTTTGAGTCTAAGTTTTGCTTCCACATGTGGAATTTCTTCTCTACTTTAACAAATTCAGCTGTAATAATGAGATCAGCGGAAAGGAGTCCCTATTGGCAACCTGTCCTAACCCTTTTGTCACTGTATTTATTTTAAGATGCTCTGTTTCTTTCACTTTAAATATAACAAAGAATTTAGTAAAATAACTTAGTTATCATTCAGCTAGTGTTAGGAACATAAATTGTGACTAACGTTTGGTGGAAGATTTTAATTCAAATTATGAAAACAAGACATTTATACTCAGAGCCAGAGCTGGTTTCAGCCTGGTTGGTAACGAGAGAGTTAAACCCTTCTGTTATGGTTTGGAGGACTAGGATAAATAAAAGACTGAGAACTGAACCCTGATGAACCCCTGCCTGCACACTAAATTCATTGACTCGGTCCATCAGTTCGATACCTCTGTAATTTCCTCTCTCTAAGGCTCCTTATTTTGGTAACAGTTGACTGAGGACACATACCTTTACAACCTGATTGACTATATGGTAATTAGGCTGAATCCTACTCCACCTGATATTTTAAACAACTCAGCAGTAATTCCTGATGGGCCACAGGCTTTCCCTGTCTTCATATCTTTAATTACTGATGTTAACTAATCCTTCTGTTGGTCCTTGTTGGAAAAACTTTCACCCACCCGCATTTAATAACCTTTCATTGTAGTACTTCCATGCCTTTTTCTTTTCAGAATCACTAAGTGCAAGTGTATCATTGCCCATTCATATATACTTCTCTCCATAACATCACACTGCCTTGTGATAAAGAACACTTCATTCCTCTGGTCTTCACGCTGTAGAATATTGGCAAAACTCTATCTTTCTGATTTCTCTCCAAAACTCTATCTTTCTGATTTCTCTCCTTGCTAAATAAACCTGTCACCTATCTTTTCTAGCTACCTGATATAATTCTCTGCTACCCACCTTTATTCCAGTCTTTCTAGCCACTGTCTTTGCCTTTTATGGCTCTTTTACCTCATTGTACTACTTCCACATTACCCTTCATCTGTCTGGAACTTTACATCAACCACAGAATTGGTTTGTAACCCTCAGTAGGTTGTACTATATGAACTTCTAGTTCTCTCTCTCTCTCTCATTGTATATATATATATATATGTATGTAATATCTTACTATCTTAATGTATACATATATATGTAATACCTTACTCTCAATGTATATATATAAAACAAGAAGGATGTTAAAATGATGATGTTGATATACATATATGAATATATAGACAATTCAAATAAACGAACAATAATAGACAACAAGAGAACATGCACAAGGAATGTATTAGTTTGATGTTCAGTAAAAAGAGAGAGCTTTTGATGTTTCAAGCAAAACTCTTCATCGGAAAGAGGAAAGGGAAAAGTCCAAAGAAGGAAAAGAAATTGCCAACAGCATGTGTGTAGTTACATTGCATCACTAATCATTAATATGTATTAATTATTAGTGGCAGAAGCATTATCAATACTAAAAGGCAGTCTTAAAATCCAACTTAATGCAGGTGTCATGTTAAAACAGCAAGTACTGTGTTATTAGCCTTGAGAAATCCTCTCATATAGGCACTTGGTGTCATGGGTGCCTGAACCCCCATACCGTAATTTCATTCTCTCACTGCTAATAATGCAGAATTTGGTGTTCTAACATGACATCCACCTTAAGTTGAATATGAAGATTACCTTTTGGTAATAATATTGCTTCCGTCATTAATAATTAATTTTTAATAAGCCTGCTGGCTATTTACAACATTAGTGTCTGAAAAGATGCTCATATTCTATATATCGTAGCAGTGAGATTTGACCTGCATGCAACGACTGGACACCTCCCACTGATCATTTTCAATAGAATGAAATCACATGATGTGGGAGTTTGAGCACCTATGACATGTGATTCTTGTCTGCTATAAGATCATCATCATTTGTCACTGAGGTAATTTGTAAAAAGGTTTCATAAAACTGGCTCTTCTCTTCATTTGCCAATCCTGATTGAGGGTCATATGCAATTATAAATGTTGCTGTTATACTTTCAAAGACAAGTCAAGACTTAATTATCTTCTCACACACATTTTCCTTCCTAAATATGCTCATACTCCCCACAATATCACTGTTGCCTACCCAGTGCATAGGCAATAGTGATGGTGTGTGTGTGTGGGGTGGGGAATGAGCATACTTAGTAAGACAGATGGGTAATGTGACTGAGATAGCCAGTGCTTGCAATAGGATATCTTTGTTCCTTGCTTTTAAGAAGTCTGGCTGAGGTTCTCTTCTATCTTACCTTTTTGAAAAATGGATGAGCTCCAATTTCTCCCAGATTAACAGCATGTTGTTTTCCTTCACCCATCAAAAAACTGTGCATTGAACAGATTGGAGTTCTGATCAGTTACTCCCTTGACTTTCAGAGCTTATGATAACCTGTAAAGATTTTATTTTACTATGTTTGATGACATTCCTAATGTCATTTATGTAAGATAAGCAGCAGTGAGCCAAATGCAGTACCCTGGGGAACACCACAACTGACTTTTGCTGGTCTTCAGTAAATTCCATCAATCATATGCTAGATTCTGCTAGTCAGGAAACATTAAATCCACTGCAGTTACCAAGAACTCGTGTGTTGGATAACTTTTTCATCAGAACACTGTTGTTAACTCTGATAAATGACATTTTTGTTGTAGCCCACTTCCAGAGCATTTAGAGTGCCATCAAAGTGGTCAAAAGATATTTTAGGTAGTCTCTGCCACTACAAGGATCATGATAGTTAGGATCTAGAAGATGGTTTTTCTTGAGGAAGGCAGTTATTTTTGGTCTCACCAATCTCTTGAATACTTCATTGATGTGAGAGGTTAGTGAGATTCTATGGTAATTCACTGCAAGTGACTTAATTTCCTTATTAAAACCTGGGATGACAGACAGACAGATAGAAAGTGTTCAGCTACACAATGTCAATTCAGCAATTTCCTCCTAAGATATTAACAAGAAATGCCAAATGTTGACTGTACTCCATCAGGATACCAACTAGGAATTTGTCAGGTGGAACCTTGTGTTGAATTCACTTTAATTTTATTAGTTGCTGCAATGATGTCTGCAGTACTGAATGTTATATCAAGAATGATTTGTTGACGATTTACTTCATGTATCAGCCTCAGTCAACTGCATCACAATCACTGAAAAGAGAGCAGTATTGTTTCTGTAGAATTTCCCACATATTTGGCATCATTGTGAAGAATGTTTGCTTTTCATCAGTAGGCCAATGATGAAAATGCAATGAGAAGGCTGAAGTAACTCATCATATCCTGCCATAGTGGTATTGCTGAATGCGCAGTTAAAGATTTTGGAGGCACTGTAAGAAGTAGGCTAGAGGTGCTTGAGGTGGTCTCTAGAGCCCAATTATAGATAGGTCATTGGCTTTATTGTATATAGACAGTAATTAACAACAGCCATTGCATAATGTCCTTTGCATCTGTGGTAATGGAATCATGGAGGAAAGCAACAAATCCTCCTCTATGGCCCATGTGGTCCCCATCAATGGTGGTACAATCCTTAACTTTTGCCTCAGCATCAAAGTGAAAGTAGTTGAAGTGAATCTTAGTTGGGATGAAGAAAAAGATTAGGTTTAGCTGTTTGACAATCCAGCTCCACAGTGTATGGAAATTTCCGTTTTTGTGCAGATGGGTTAATGCCTCAAGCATTTGGCAAGATTGCCATTGCTAAGGTAGCTATTTCTTTGTATTTCAAAGTTTGTGAGTTGTCTTTGTTCATTTAATGACAGCACTGGGGTGTATATTTTGTTTGCTGGGATAGCAGTAGAGGTTGATGTGTCATACTAAGATTGCTTCTTTGAATTTCTTTTGCTAGATTCAGCTTGGCTAAAAATAGGGTTCTCTTGATCAGAGAATTGTTGTCTTTGTGATTGTACTGTTGAATAAGTTTGGTTATGTCAGATACATCACAAATGTTCACTCTGAATAATTACTTGTTTCTTTACTTCTGTGAAGAAGACACCAGCATTACTCTAGCACGGGATGATGTTACTGTAGTAGTTGGGTTTTGTGTTCTTAGCAGGTTTAGCAAGAATAAATATATTGGAAGGAGGATATGTAGTGAGTCATTTTGTGAGTGCTATAATATTGGCTAATGGTATGTTTCCTCAGTGTGCACCCTGTAACTGGGAGGTGGATGATGGGACAATCATGTCATAGGGATGTTCTCTACTATAGAGAATAGCAGCAGATTTAGGATTCTGTTTTATTCCTGTGGGTGGAGTGTGAAACAGTTGTGTGCTTGTGGATGTTCCTGATTTGAGCATTGTTGTTGTGAGGTGGGTAGATTACAGGCTGGGAGTGATATCATGACTCTTGCACTTGTAAGTGGTGCTGTGTTATTAGCAGGCATATTGTTGGATTGAGGTAGTGAAGAAGAGGAAAGAATAATTTCTTGCCTATGGAGGTAGTAGTAGCTGCAGTTTCTGATAATGGTGATGGGTATGTAGGTTTGATTGCCATGGGAATGGGTGCTGTTATTAAGGAATGGAGAGAATGTGTTGTGTCAGCAGTGGAGGGATGGGCAGCTACAAGATCTCAAAGGTAAAACTAAGTAGAGCCACACAAAAATATTGAATGGAGTTTTAACCCATTAGCATTCACATTACTTTGGTAAATGTAATACTGATTTATTCACATTGTTTTGAATTAATCATGCATTATCTCATAGCTAAAAGATTTCAATGATATGGTTATATATTTTTACAATGACATTGTTGGGTAGGCGTGAAATGTTGAACCTGGGCAATTTGAACATAAAAGTGGCAGAATATTTTGGCTGGATATAGTTGGTTTAAATGTTAAATGGTTAAATAAACTGAAAGACTTTTCTTGTGATCTGCTTTCAGTTTAGTTTACTAATTGACAGTGAGACAGTGTCATTGAAATATGATACAGGTGTGCCCTCTACTTGTGAGAGGCCAAAAGAGGATTTTGACCAATGTGTGTATTTAATTTTTTGACTAATGATGTGTATAGACACAGGATTTGTTCATCTTGATGTCAGATTGAATAGTAATATTCACAAAAAAACTTTCTATTGTTTATTTATTATTTTTTCCTTTTTTAAAATTATTTTGGAAACATCTTTAGATTCTTTTTGTGTCAAAATTAGATGATTGCAATTTGATGTTGAAAGTTGTTTAATGTTTCTTACTGGAGCTACATGGCCACTCACATAATAAAAGAGATGGTAGGATTGACCAGGTGCAAGAATATTTACTTGTTGGTCAACATTGAAATGTGGGGCTTCATATAATAGTCAGTTTATTCCTGTCTGAGACTATCTGCCTTTCATTTGCTCTGGAAGGCTGAGAAGGTTCTTTGCCTGAGTGTGTGAAAATAGAAAATGAATATTCATTTGTGTTTCATTATGGAAAATTTTGAGGTTACAGTGGGTTTGAAGACTGTATGATACCTCGATATCTATTTTGAGTGGATACCCTTCCTAAAATCAAATACTTTAACCACATGTACTGGGTGCTTTTTTTCAGAGCACTAAGACTAGTGATATGTAACTAAGATTCCCTTTAGTTAAATGGAGCTGTGGTAGAGAGGGAGGCAAATTTATGCTAACAGATGAGAGGTTCAAATATGTGAAAAAGGGCCCACAACAGAACAGGTTTCTTATTACTGTAGAAGAGCTACATAGCTAAGAGAAGGTAGGAGTGACCAAGTACAAGGTAAGGAGACAAGGTAAAGGGACAGGAGAACAGAGTGTGGGTGGGTAGAGTTTACATGAATATATGGGAGTGTGAGAGAAGGGGAATGGTTGAGGGGTGACTATTGTAAATACTGCAGTGAGAAAGATGATGGGTGATGGGGATTTCCCAACACATTGTTTTGCTTGGCACCTTGGGCAAATATTTTCTACTATAGATCAGGACTGACCAAAAGGCTTAAGACTGGATTTGGTAGACAGAACTGAAAGAAGTCTTTTGTGTGTGTATATATATGTGTGTTTGTGTGTAACTTTGTCTTAACATCATGTGATGGTTGCAAATGAGCATCACTCATACAAGTGACATTATTTGTTTCCTGTCATCCATGAAAGATAATATCATGCTTGGAAACAGATGAGAATTGGTGACAGGAAGAGCATCCGAGAAATAAGGTGGCCACATCTTCTAGAGACAGAGATAATTTTAATAAATGGTAACGCAGGTGTCCCAAGGCGAGCTCAGCATGGATGGAAACCACACATCGAGCAAGAATTTATGTTGTATTTGATATACCTGTATTTGTGGAATACCAAAGGTGGGCACTGTTAATCGAAAAGTTAATTTCATTAATTTCATTGACCATTCTGTTAACCATTAATCAGTTATTTCCTAATGTAATGAAAGTTATCGATAAACCATTAACTTTAATTTTTATTATAGAAAAAAAATCAGTTTTTGCTCTAAAAACACCTTTGAAAAGTGCCAAGACCCATTAACTTCAATTTAATTGAAGTTAATGGAAGTTAATTCAAGTTGACTTAACGGAAGTTAATCAGTCTTAATGAAAATGTTAACTTTGTTGATTAACAGTTTGGTGTCCAGGTTTGTGTAATACACACACACACACTCATGAGATGAGGATTATACTGAAAGGAATGCCGACAGGATCATAAATTTTCTATCAACTCACATAGGTTATACAAATTACACGTTAGCAGAAAAACTCTTACTCTGTACTAAAGTTTTGTTTAACATAGTCACTATTACAAGCAATGTATTTATGCCATCATTGAACCCAACCCTTACACCGCCTTTGAAAAAATTTAGATTTGTACTGTTGTACCCACTTCTTTGGAACCACTTTCACCTCATCTGTGTTCTGAAATCATTGACCCTGAAGACTGTCCTTTACACCAAACCAGTGGGAGTTGGAGTGCACCAGATCCTGGCTATATTGTGGATGAGGATCACTACCTGTTTGCTAATTAATTGATTTGTTGCTAAAGATACGTGTGATCATGCATTGTCTTGGTGAATGTGGATAATTTTTTTTCAATGTTGTTCAGCCTCTTCTGCTTAATAGTTTCACTAAGTTTTTTTAGTGTCACAGTGTACTGCTTGCTGTTCATGGTACCCATATCTTAGAAAATTAATGAAACTGACACTCTTGTTACCCCACAAAATAGTCACCATGACTTTCTGTGCTAATCACTACCTCTTGAATCTCTTAGGCCTTGGAGAAGAGATATGATACCATTTCAGGGACTGAACTTTCATTTGTGGATTGTACACGCCCATGTACAACTTGTACTGGGTGTCCTCAAGCACAACTCTTCTGATGGTGCATGAGGACATTCATCATATGTGATGTCCTTCCTAATGCCAACCCCTTTACAATCTGTGCTTGGTACAATTTATGATGGTGCCTACAATAAGAGTTTAACATGTCATTGACAAATCTGAAAGGTTCTCTTTGACCATATGGTGTTTCTACTCATTTGTCAGCCACTTTACAGAATATACTAGGTGGATTTTATCCTGCCACCTGTTGATTTTTATCCACATACTGATTTTTTTTTTCCAAGTTCAAATCCTACCCTGAAAATTTCTTTCACTTTTTTTCATATTATCAAATTTCTTAAATACTGAAAATCAAATACTAATCTTTACTTTTGTTTTTGCTTTCCCAGGTTCAAATCCAACTTTAACTAACGTACACATCTCTTGATTTTCCTTTTGTATAAACTTAAACATCTCTGATTTTAAATCCTATTGTGAGAGGAACAGATTGTTCATTTTTAGTCTTTTTTTTTTCTCAATGGGGTGTTTTCGTTATACTTGCAGTATTATTAAATAGTTGTCAACTTTACCTGTCATCTTTCATAATAAAGAAATATTTTCTAGTTAAGTACTTATTAGATGGATGCAGTTACTCTCCTTGCCAAAAAAAAAAAAAAAAAAAAAAATTGTGGATTTGCAGCTAAATTAGAAATTATTAATATTATTGTTCATAAGGTGGTGAGCTGGAAGAATAGTTAGCACACTGGGAAAAATGCTTAGAGGCATTTTTTCCATCTTTATGTACTGAGTTCAAATTCCACCAAGGTTGATTTTGCCTTTCATCCTTTTGGAGTCAATAAAATAAGTACCAATTAATCACTGGGGTTGTTGCAATTGAATTACACCCTTCCCTAAAATTGCTGGCCTTCTGACAAAATGTGAAACCAATATTATTGCTATCAATATTATTACAATAATTATTATAGTTATTTATTTATTTTTTTTTTCAGATTTCAAGAAAATTCAGTGATACCTACGTGACAGAGAATAGCAGTTTTGAGGCATATACTCATACACAAATACATACACACTCCTATATATATATATATAGCCAGTAACACTCCAGAGTACACACACACTCACACGCACACACACACGCATAAATGTATGTGTATAGACACACACACCCTCAGATATAAACATAAAGACACACAACCAATCTTTCACAGCTGCTATTCATCACTACAGTGGGGAGGACACCATGACAGAAGTTGCTGGAGTCACAGAGGCCATGGCAACAACACTGAGGGTAAATGAAAATGAAAGTGAGCTATCAGATGCTTCACTTGATGAGGACTGTGTTGCTAAGTGGGGTTTCAGGCTTGCTGAGTTGTATCGGCTTGCACTTTTGTTCTTTAAAGGTATGTTGGTGTTTCTTCTGTATATGTGTTTGTGTGTGTGTGAAAGAGATAGATTGAGAGAGTGTGTATCTATATACATATAGTTTATAGATCCAGTAGAAATAGAAAAATGTACTCCATCTAGTGAGAGTTAAATATCAATTTAATGCATAACTGAAAGAGCTACTAATAGTAACTCTAGTAGTATCATAAAAGCATGAAACTATTACTAGCTCTTTTGCTCGAGTATTAAATTGGAGTGGCTGTTTGGTAAGAAGCTTGCTTCTCAACCGCATGGTTCTGGGTTCTGTCCCATTGCGTGGCACCTTGGGCACATGTCTTCTATATAGCCTTGGGCTGACCAAAGCCTTGTGAATGGATTTGGAAACTGAAAGAAGCCTGTCGTGTATGTATGTGTGTGTGTGTATATATATATATATATATATATATATATATCAGGTTGAGTAAAAAGTAAGCAACGTTTTGAAAAATAATGAATTTGTATTGGATTTTTGCAGAGTTTTGAATTTTTTTAAACATTTTTTTGCAGTTGTCTGATAATACAATAGACTTGCCCAAATGCATCAATAAATTAACATTGATATGTTTTTTACTGTTATTATAATCATCTGAAATGGAATTGTCAATATTCGATATTTGAGCAATTTTGCAATTAAACGTCAAAAAAGGATGTAAAACAGCTGAAATTGCTTGCAATATCACCAAAACATTTGGTGAGGAAATGACCAGGGAGTGGTCAGCTTCAAAATGGGTTAAATGATTTCGCTGTGGAGATCTGAGCCTTGAAGATCATGTGTGTAGTGGACACACGTCTGTCATTGATGATGGTCAGTCAGTTAAAGTCTGTCATTGAGAAAGATCCACATAAAACCACTGAAGAACTGGCAAAGGAACTTCAAGTTAGCCAGAGAACTGCCTGCAACCATTTGCATGTGATCAGAAAATGTGCAGATCTGAAAATAGACCAATCCATTTCTCGTCTGGAAACAGACCAATCCATTTCTCAACTGTATTGTAACTTGCAATGAAAAGTGGATTCTGTACAATAATAAAAAACATTCTTCACAGTGGTTGGAACAAAACGAAGCATTGAAAACCTTTCCTAAACACGAGTTCTTCAAAAAGAAGTTTATGGTGACTGTTTGGTGACTGCTGCTGGACTCATCCACTATAACTTCTGAAAACCCGTTACTGCAGAAATATATTGCCAAGAAATTGCCAAAATGAACAAAAAACCGCTACTCCTCCATCCCAGACTAGTCAACAGAAGAGGGTCAATCATTCTTCACAATGCTTGACCACACATTTCACTAATGATGCTCCAGAAGTTGAGGGAACTTGGCTATGAAGTTCTTCCCAACCCAGCTTATTCCCCAGATCTCTCCCCTACCTACTACCACTTTTCCAAGCACCTTGATGGTTTCCTTCAAGGGGAGTTTAAAAAACCAAACCTATACTGAAAGTGTGTTCAAAGAGTTCATCAGCTTCAGAACTCCGTAAATTTTATGTTACCAGAATAAACAAACTTGTAACTCGTTGGCAAAAATGCAATGGTACTTACTTTGATGAATAAAATTTCTGCATTGTTGAAATATAGTGTGATGAATTTCATGTTTCAAAATGTTGCTTACTTTTTACTCAGCCTGATATATATAATATACATACATGTAACTATTTGTGTGTCTCCAAGGCTCAGGTCTCCACCGCGAAATCATTTAAACCATTTTGAAGCTGACCACTCACTGGTCATTTCCTCACCAAATGTTTTGGTGATATTGCATCAAACGACTGAAGCATGAAAAAGAATATATATATATATATATATATATATATGTATATATGTATATATGTATATATATATATATATATATATATAATTGTAATTGAAATTGAGAAATGGTTAGATAAAGTAACTAAGGTAGTAAGAGTGTGCAAAAGGATAGTTAAATTGAGGCTAGTTATAGACAACACAACAGCAGCAGTAATCTCCACATATGCCCTACAATGAGGATTGGCAAATGACCAGGGAAGCGTTTCTATGAGACCCTTCTGCAGGTTGCCACAATGGCAATCAGTAGTGTCTTTGTAACAGCTGCAACTTCAAGGGGCACGTTGGCGACAGTGGTGTAGCAATATTATTGTAAACCGCTTTGAAGGCAAAGTTGCCTTAGAGAAAATAAATTATAGAGGAATTAAACTGCTGTATCAGATTGTGATGGTCTGGAGAAAGCTGAAAGATAATTGATCCATAATGGAGATGCAGTTTGCTTCATATCCAGAAGAGGTACCACTGATGCACTCTTCTTAGGCAATTGTAGAAGAAATTCTTGGCTAAGAGTAAACAACTATTCTTGGCATTTGTTGAGTTGGAAAAAGCATTTTGTCAATGTAAAATGTTTAGTAATTTGATGATCACTAAAGAAACTTGGTCTGGATGAATGTCTTGTCAGGGCTGTACAAGCTATGTACAAAGGCGCAGTAAGTAAAGGTGAGAATCAACAAAGATTTCAGTAATGAATTAAGCATGACACTAGGAATCCATCAAGGCTCAATTCTCAGTCCTCACCATCATAATATTACAGGTTGTCGCAGAGATGTTTAAGTCTAGTTGTTCATTAGGAAATAATCTATGCTAAGTTGACGATCTGGTTCACATAACTGAATATATAGAGGAAAAATTCCAAGCATGAAGCTAAATCTGGAATCAAAAATCTTTAAAGTAAACTTAAAGACTAAGGTTTTAGTAAGTAGGGAAGAAGACAGATCCTGGTATTGTTAAGGAAACAATTCTGCTCAATGTGCAAGAAAGGAGTAGGTATAAGCTCTTTATGCTGTACTGAATGTAATTATGGACACATAAGAGAACATTAGCTTCATATGTGATATTGCACTACATACTATGACATTACTAGAAATAAATTCTGTTAAATGCTTTGATGGCTTACTAGTAGTAGTTATCTAGAAGATATAATTAGCCATTGGGAGATGATTTCTCTGAAGGTATAGTAGCCACGGGAAGAATGGTTTGGAAAAAGTTCAAGGTGCTATTGTTGCTGCTGGCACCAATGGTTCCCCCCCCCCTCCCTTTCAGAGATCAAAGGACAGATTATGTGACACTTATGTTAAAAGTGATACAGCATGGTAGGGAAATATAAGCAAGAGTTAGAAAGAAATGAAGCTAGCACACTGATGAATGTGCAATGACAGCATGCATGAATGCTAGTGTACATGTGGGCTAAGAGGAAGTAAAGGGAGTCAGGTGTAGTGTATAAGAGAAGCTGTATTGGCAGAGACATGTAATGCACTTGGAAGATAATTGCTGCATGCAAAAGTGCCACCAAACACTACATGTTACTAGTAGAAGCTGTAGAAGAGAGAAACTAAAAGAAGACTTGTGGTGAAGGCTGACCTAAAGGTGCTATTTCTCAAGGAAATAACAAAGATGTACTGACTGACAGTATGTAGGAAAATACATACTCACACAAGTGTAGTGTTTGAGAAGCTGTAATACGCACGAGTGTGTTTCTATGTATTTGTTCAGTATCAGACCTACTGTATATTGCCCCACTTCCATGACTCCCATCTCTTCATCATTCATAGCATGTTCTCTCCCAGGTCATCTCTATTGACACCTAACACTTTTTAAATCTTTATCTCACTATGCACCCTTACACCTCTAAAGATGTCATCTAGCCTTTCTTTCCCTTACTGCATCCATCCAGTGTTTCCTCTACCATTGCTCATCCTTTCCAGTGCTTCCACTCCTGCAGTGCTTTAACACTATTCACACTCTAGTCTTTTACTTCCTCCTACCTCTGTGGTATTCTCCTGTCTCTCTTTCCCTCATTCTCTCACTCAACTTACCCACTGACTCCATTTCTCTCATTGTCCATTCCTCAGTCTCTGCTTCCTCAACACTGCTTTTTACTTCTCTTCTGGCATGTCTACACAATCTCACCACATCTTTCCTCAGTGCTACTCAGGATTCTTCTCCACTGGAGTCTATTGCTCCTTTCCAGTCCTTTTCTCTCACCCCTTCTGCCCATATTTGCCCCTTATAATACTGGATAACCCTAGTCACCTCCTTTACGCAACCTACCTTATCAGCATTCAATACTTATTCCACCATTTCTTAATAAACAGTCACTTTTTCCTTGTTCCTTGTCTTACTTTACTGTCCCTCCACTTAGAATAATCACCCACTCTCTCTTCTATTCTCCCTCAGTTATAGGAGCCACTTTAGGTTCTTAGTCTTGCTAGTTATGAGGTAATCTTCAGTAGTGCTGGTGTGTGTGAATCCTCATCATCTTTTAACATCCATGTTCCAAGCTAGCATGAGTTAGATGGTTTGACAGGATTCAGCAAGTACAAGGATTGTATCAGTACTCCAATGTCTTCTTTGACATGATTTCTATGGCTGGATACTTTTCCTAATGTCAACCACTTACAGCTTTTCTCCTCGTTCCAGCACTAGTAAGATCATCATGCAGCTTGTGAGACTCAGCCCCTAAGACTGAGTGGAGCTACACTGAAGGAAAGCTACTTTATGCTCAAGGAAGAAAGGTTAAAGAATGAAAGGAAGAGCTACCTCAGAACAAATTTCTTGCTATAGAAGAAATACATTGCTTGGGTGGGAGTGACTGGGTAAGAACTGGTAAGTGAGGTAAGATAGTGGTGAAGAAGTGTCAGGATGAACCTTGAAGCTACAAAAAGTGAATAGGGGTAAGTGGAAACAGAACGGGGTGTGAAGGTAGGTAGCAGTTGTAAGAATATATGAAGAGTGTGTGAGATGGTTGGAGGTGGGGGTAAAATAATAAAGAACAAAGGTTGAAGAGTGGCTGGTCATATATACACGTAGGATATGGCTGTAGTGACTGGGTAGAGTTGAAGGGTGGAAGTAGTGAATAGGAAAGGGTGGAGGACTGATTGATGATAGGTGATGACTGGCATTATAGAAGAAGATGAAGAGTAGTGGAGTAGTATTAATAATATAGTAAGCAGGGGAAAGATGTGTGAGGGGGAGATATACAAGCATTAATTCATCTACAAGATGGATAGATGTGTGTGTATGAGTGAATGGGTAGGTAGGTAGACAGTTATGTTTGTATTTCTTCTTGTATTATTACATGTGTGTGTAATATATATATATATATATATATATATATATATATATATATACACACATCCAATGAGAAATAGATATCATTTAATCCACACTGTGTAAAGATATGGGCTACTAAAAGTTTCTTGCTTGGAAACATGGCCCAAGACAGGTTTTTATAACACCCTTTGTACCTCTGGAGACGCAGGGTGTGTTATAAGAAACTAATAGTAGTTTGTATCTTTATACTGCATACATTAAATAATACACACCTTGTCTCTGGAGACACAAGGTGTGTTATAACAACCCATGCCTACAGCCACATATCCAAGCAAGAAACTATTAGTAGCTCATATCGTTATACTGTGTACACTAAATATTTATCTTTCACTTTTTTGTAGATCTTACTTTAATGGAACAGCAAACTATATACACTTTATATTGTGCACATTAAATGAATATATTTATTTATTTATATGTTGTTAAGACTATGTCTGGTCATAGAATGACCAGTGGTTTCGCATCCACATAGGGCTTAACCCCCAAAGACAAATATAGCTCTTCATATCTGGGAGGCAGAAATCTGTTACAGTCATTTGGTCAGTAAGTCACTAAAGAATAAATACTTCAGTCAGCAAAGACGAGTTATTGCCCTTAGACCAGTTCATTTGGCCCAAAAGAGGGGGAACAAGGGATTTTTTTCCTGGGCTGCTTTAAGATCGTAAGGACTCTTTCAGGTCTAATCAGAAGCTGAGGTAGTCATTTATATGGCAGTGGTGATATCCAGACCTAATGACCATAACAATAGCAGCAACTGATCATCCAACAACAGTATTGGCAGCAGCGACAGCGGTAGAAACATCAGTACTAATGCCAACAGCACCAGCACTGCAGTCGAAGATGATGATCATGCCAACACCAGCAGCACCAGTGTGGCTACTAGCCCCACTACCAGTATTACCAATGATAGCACCCACATCATCATCAGCAACATTAGTGCCATGGCCAGGGATGACCACCACAATGACAACAGCCACAGCGATGTCGCTGGACCAACACCTTGCAATGATAACAGCACTGATGGCAGCTCCAGCAACACTGGCGGCAACAACGTCTCATCTCCAGGCGCAGAGTCAACTGAAGATGCACCAGTAATGTGAGCACAGCTAACACCCAAGCCTGGAAATAAATTAGGTCAGCAGGGACAGCCTTCAAGTGGCATCTGTACAACCAAAGGTCCTCTTTCAGGATTTCAGAAAGACAATTTGTCACATTTCTGGCCAGCTGTGTGTGGAACCTCAAAGATGAAGGGATCCCATATGATATCAAGTGGAGGAGGGTAGCTGGGATCCTACGTTAACAGGAGCAAATACTGCAAGTGTTGTATAGCTGAGTGAGCAAAGATACTCAAAGACTCCCAGAAACCTGGATCACTGAACACTCGCCAGGAAATTTATAGTCCTTGCATACATTTCAAATGCCACCTGCTGCAAGCATGGCATTCCCCATTCTCCGATTAGACCTGGAAGGGTCCTTATGACCTGAAAGTAACCCAGGGAAAGAAAAATCCCTTGTTCCTACTCTTTTGGCCCAGATGAACTAATCTAAGGGAGATAACCTGTCCTTGCTGACCCTGGAGTATTTATTCTTTGGTGACTTACTGACTACAATGGATTCCTGTCTCCCAGAGGTGAAGAGTTACATTTGTCTTTAGTTTTAGAGTTTAATGAGACTTTGTAGATGCAAAACCATTGGTCACTCTATGACCGGACATAGTCTTAACTACATATAAATACATTACTGCTCTGTGCTTTAGCGTAAGCTTCTTTGTTTTTGGATATATGATACATTGACAATATATATATATATATATATATATATATATATATATATATTGTTGGGTTGGCAAGAAAGTAATTTTGGATTTTTAGTGTGAAATAAGTCATTTATTTTTTCATACAAAGAATGAACTTTAATCAATTATATATTTTCCATTTTGTTTGATGATCTTTTGCCATCTTTCTGGCAATTTCATGATTCTGCACTCATAGAACTTCTGATCCTTATCAGCCAAAAACTGAAGCAAGTGTGATTTCAAGTCATCATCATTATTGAAAGTTTTACTATTCAAAGAATTTTGCAAACTTCAAAATAAATGGTAATCTGATGGTGCAAGGTCAGGGCTATATTGTAGATGTGACATCACTTCCCAGCCATGCTCCAATAATTTCAAAGATGTGTGTAGTCTAGCATTGTCATGGTGGAACACGATTCCTTTATGATTTGCTAATTCTGGCCTTTTTTGTTTGATTGCTTCCTCCAGTTTCATTAGTTGTTGACAGTAAACATCTGAATTGACTGTTTGGTTTCTTGGAAGCAACTTAAAGTACACAATACCTTTGTAATCCCACCAAATTGACACGATGACTGTCTTTTGATGCAATTCAGCTTTTGATGTGGTTTGTGCTGGTTTATTACGTTTGGACCATGATCGTTTTTGATTGATGTTATTGTAGACAATCCATTTTTCATCACCAGTGATGATTCATTTAAAAAAAAGGGTTTGTTTCATTGCTTTTGAGATGCATATTGATTCATTGTGTTAAGTGAATCTCTTTCAATTTATGCGGAACCCAAATATTGATCTTAATGAGTCCAAGACATTTTAAGTGATTTCCAATTGTTGTATATGATACATTTAACCTCTTTGCAATCTCTTGCACAGTTATATGACAATCAGGTTCAATTACGGCTTTGATTTGGTCATCATCAACTTCAGTAGGTCAAACAGGACGTTGGCCATCTTTGAGTGAAAAATCTCCAGAATGGAATTTTTAAAACCATTTCTGATGTGTGTTCTGTTAAGAAATCAACACCATAAGCTTCACATATCTCTTAGTGAGCCTCAGCAGCTCTCTTGCTTTTACAGAAAAAAAAAAAAAGAAGCAAAATATGGTGACAATGTTCGTTTTTGCATTCCCTGTTAAAATTGACACAAAACCTAACAGCTATAAACAAAATTACTTGCAATTTGTTTCCAAAGTAAGCTAAAAATACTGGCTATCAAATGTTAAAAGGAAAAAAAAAATCGTAACATCAACAAAAGTCATTCAAAACAATCATAACTCTATCTATTTGTGAAAACTGAAATTACATGCTTGCCAACCCAATATATACATGCTGGTGCCATGTTAAAAGCATCCAGTACACTCTGCAAAGTGGTTGGTGTTAGGAAGGGCATCCAGCTGTAGAAACCATTCCAAAACAGACAATTAAAGCCTTGGAAGCTCTCTAGCTGGCTACCACCTATCAAATTGCCAGCATGGAAAATAGACATTAAATGATGATGATGATTATTATATATAGTGAAAAGTGGTTAGAAATTTCTGTACAAATTGTGTTTTATCACCAAGAAATGGGTTAAAATGCACAATAACATTAAGAAAATTATTGTAATAAATTTAAACAACTTAAAGGGAAAAAACCAATTGTAATATTTCATCTATTCTGGTTGTGGATTTATCAAATGAAAATAGTTATAGTGATTGAAATATAAATGGTTGTGATTCTTGTAGTTGGACAGAGAACTTAGGTATCAGGTTCCAAGACAAAGAATGAACGGATAAGGTATGTGCACACACACACACACACACACACATAGATGATAGATAGAGAGAGAGAGAGAGAGAGAGTGTAATGAGTGATTAAATATCTATCTTTTGCCTGTATATTTCTGTCTGTGTTTATGTTCCATCTTTTCATCCATACACCTGTCCATCCCTCTCTTCTTTCCTCTATCTCCAACTATATATGTATTTCTCATCGGGAATCCTATTTCCCTTCAGATAAACAAGGCAAAGCTGTGCATCTCACTTACAAGGACAAACTCAAATTAGTTGCTTATACAAAACAGGCAGCACATGGGCGATGTGAAACCGAAGCCTTCCCTGATGTTGGATTTTTGGATGTTGTCGGGAGTGATCGAAGGTGAGTATTGATCAAAATATGGATGTGTGTGTAATATCTAAAGAAATGGATATATATAATTTACATATTAAATTTTGATTTGTGTTTATATAGTTATGTGTGTGTTTATAATTATATGTATGTATTTATAATTATATGCATATTTATTTATATATATATGTATCTATTAATATATATATATATCTTAATCTTAATATATAAATCTGAAATTGTGTGTTTGTGTGAAGCCTTTTTGAAAGTTTATAGAAATCCACATTTTCCACTTTTTCGTAAAAATTTTTACATCAATGGAATTTTTTCGATGTGAACTTTCCAGTGCAGTAATTAGATTTTTAAAATTCCGTTTACTTTGTGTGATTTAAGGGAGATTTGGCTGTTGTTTCTAGCAACTTTTATATTTCATCCCTTCTACCTGGAACGCCATTCTTACACACGCGCTCAACATAAAAATATAGAGAGTAAGAGTGGGAGAGGGAGAGAGAGAGAAAGTGATACATACAACGTCATAGATTAAACTTTCATCTCAGTATTCTTTACCTATTTTTCATAACATAGATACGTAAAAACACACACAACCACACATACATGACCTGTGACAACAACATACACATTGCTATCAATCTCTATTCATTTCTCCCCCTCTTCCTCTCTCGTTCTCTCAAACGTATGTGTATACGTTTGAGAGAGCGAGAGAGGAAGTAAACACAATCATTCACATCGTGGTATATTTACAAAACATTGATGGCATAACTACAGAGTTGTATCCCCCAACTTTGGAAGGTCATAACTTTCATAAAAATGAATATTTTTTAATGAAATTTTCTATGCATATATTATTTATTATGTAGATTCCAAATATACAAAAATTTTCGGTGAAAGTGTTTTGGAAGGGGGTGGGGTACAATATTCGGAAATTCCACTTAAATTCCTCTTAACTTCCAGGAAAATGAATATTTTTTCATTAAATTTTGTACAAATGTACCTTGATGTATGTACATTTCAAGCATGTAGGAATTTTGAAGGAAACAACTGCAGGTTATTTTTGAGAAGTGTTCCCCACTCTGTGGTGTTTCGGAGCAAGTCATCCATATTTGTTTCATTTTTCTCTATTATGTGCTTATGTGCATCCTTAGATTTCTAATGAAGTAATAGGCAGTGAAGAGAAGCAGTCATAAGAAAACTTTTAACTACCCCTATTCCTTTCTCTCCCCCTCTCTACCTCTTCCTCTCTCGCTCTCTCAAAAGCATACACGTGCAAGTACACAATCATTCAGTAAAATATAACTCATGTTCGTCAATGTTTTGTAAATTTACCATGATTTTCACTAGGGTGTTAGAGTTGGGGTTTTAGGGTCAGGGTAGGGTTTAGGATTAATGTTACGGTTAGGTTTTTTAGGGTCAGGGTTAGGGTTAGGGGTTAGTGTTAGGATTAGGATTAGGGTTGGGTAATCGTGTGGGTGTTAATCTGAAAAATTACAGATATGTGAAAAGTACCGACCCTGCCATCTATTATAACTTTTGTTTTGTTTAATATATACATAGATTATGCCTCCAAAGAAGAGAGTTTGCTGGGGAAAGACAGCAACCGGTTTAAAATGACAGCAACAGACTGCAGTAATGCACCACATTCCAGAAGCTATTTTGAACATAAGGCAAAATGGTGCATCAACATCTTCTGCCCAATCTGATAGAATTCTGGCAAAACTGTGTAGCAACAGATCGTCAGCAATTGCTTCATCAGAAATTGCTGTCCTAGCTCCTGCTAAAAGGGATTACCCTGCGATGTATAATCAGGGCAGCGCAAAAAGTTGTTTTGCACAAGCATTTCTATAGCCAATTACACGGATGAAATTTACGTATGCTTAATAATTTTACACAAAACAGCCTTCAGACTTTCCCTATTAATTTCATCGTCTTTTGAATTATGAACATATTTACATCATAAGGGTTTTTTCGTTGTATGGCTTTCTTTTTTAGTTGATTTTCAGCTAGCAAGACTTATCGTAGATGGCATAATAAGTCACACCCGGACAAGGTCGGGTTATACTGCTAGTATATATATAAATCTAAATAATATGGGTGACAAATTGAATATTAATTTAATATCAATTTAAAACTGGTGGCCTAGCAAATTAAAAAATCTGAAGATTCAGAAAAAATTATAAGAGAGATGACCACTAAGTGGACAACCCTTTCGCTAGAAGAAGACCAGCTATGGTCTGACCACTAAGAAGAATGTTCTCAAGAGTATTCAGCAAACACCAGAATGTAAGTGAGCAAGACAAATGAAAAGATAGAAAATATAAAGAATTAATCATAGACTGGTTTCGTTATTAACAAATTACTTACATAATTGTCTGTAACTCTTCAGTATGATCGTTCTTTACACTATAATTTGTAGAACTATACATGAGACGTCTGCATGAAATTGGACATGTATATAGTTCTACTAATTACATTGGGGTTATATTTCAAATGTCTTCGTTTTGGCACGCCAAATATCAGAAATAATTCTGCAGAAAATAATTCACTGCGGTGAATTTTGCCGGTTAGAGAACATAGTTGATTAATAGCATAGTTTCCACACCCAATGACTGGTATAGCAGCACCATAGTCAACTGCTACAAAGGTGTAGGTGACGCTTTAGACACAAATAATTACAGAGGCATCAAGCTGTTAGATCAGGTTATGAAAGTTACGGAGAGGGTCATAGCCCAACTAATTAGGGAGCGAATCAATTTAGATGAGATGCAGTTTGGGTTCGTGCCAGGTAAAAGCACTACTGATGCCATATTTCTAGTGAGACAGCTGCAGGAGAAATACCTAGCCAAGGATAAACCTCTGTACCTGGCCTTCGTTGACATGGAGAAAACCTTTGACAGGGTCTCCCGATCCCTTATCTGGTGGTCAATGAGGAAACTTGGGATAGAAGAATGGTTAGTGAGAGCTGTGCGAGCCATGTACAGAGATGCT